>NC_065878.1:8305454-8608484 GCF_933775445.1 Argentina anserina | reverse complement strand
ACTATCGAGAAATCCCGAAGTCTCCCAAGTCCACGAAGAATCATCAAGCTGCCAAATCAGTCGTTCTTCATCAAATCCAAATCCAAACTCAAGTCCACGAAGAATCATCAAGTTCCCAAAGCGATCGTTCTTCATCAAATCCAAATCCAACCTCAAGTCCACGAAGAATCATCAAGCTACAAAATTGATCGTTCTTCATCAAATCTAAATCCAAATCAAACTCAAATTCTCAAGATTAAGTGCACGTCACCCTTGAGCCAAGTTATATACGGAGATAAAATCAGAAGAGTTCACAAAGATTATAAACCCGTGCTTGATTATCAATAAATTACATTTTATTTGTACACGTGTCTGCATTCTCATTTATTTTCATATTCCCGTTCTACAAATTGGCACGCCTAGTGGGACATTTTTGGCCTCTCATCTCCTTCTTCGAAGAAATCTTCAAATTCGTTTGTGCGATGGCTTCCAAGAACAACCAAGCCGTTCCATCGACGAAATCCAAGTCCACAACCGCGAGGTTAAGCGGAGAGGCTGAGCCGGTCAAGAAGTCCAAACAAACATCCTCCAAATCAAAGAGTGAACAGATTGCCCTTGTCACCCGGAGCGTGGCTAGAGCTCAACCCACGATATTTACGGCACTTTCTAGTAAGCCTCGTCAACCAGTTATCACCTTGGAGAGCTTGGGAGCAATAAAACATGCCTCTGAAAGTGGGAAGAAGCAAGTGTCAAAGGAGAAGGAGCCAAATGAGCAATCTCTTCTACCCGTTCATGGTGATGGCCTTATCCTGGAAGAAGTTTTCTCTGATAACGAATCAAGCACGGCATCATACCATGGAAGTCCCAAAGAAGATGGCGATAATTTTCATTCTATGGCACATGAATCCTCTTCTGACAATGTGCAGGTCTTGGTGACAGAGGCATCCACAATCGAGGAGCAACTCTCCAATCTGTTGGAGATGGTTGAAAAGCTCACCCGAACGGTTGAAGAAAATGATGTGCAAATCGCTGAGCTCTTTAGCAAGTTGGAAGATCACAATGATGAGAACTCCACTAAAGGGTCGTCTGGCAGGACCAAAGTAAATGAAAAGGGAGAAACGTCGAAGAACAATGACGACTCGCTTGGTTCCTTATCACTCCAGCAATTGTAGGACATCATCACCAACTCAATTCGGGCTCAATATGGAGGTCCTTCTCGTGACTCCCTCACTTACTCCAAACCTTACACTAAGAGGATCGATAACTTAAGGATGTCGCTGGGGTATCAGCCACTAAATTTCCAACAATTTAAAGGTAAAAGGAACTCAAAGCAACACGTCGCCCACTTTGTGGAGACTTGCAGTAACGCCGGGACAGAAGACGATCACCTTATCAAGCAATTAGTTCACTCGTTAAAGGGAAATGCCTTCGAGTGGTATACAGACTTAGAGCCGGAGTATGTTGACAGTTGGGACCAAATGGAGCATGAGTTCCTTAATCGATTCTATAGTACAAAGCGGACGGTGAGCATGATGGAGCTAACTTACATGAAGCAACGGAAGGATGAAACCGCGATCGGCTACATCAATAGATGTCGCTCACTTAGCCTTGATTGCAAGGATTGACTGTCAAAGGTGTCACCCGTTGAAATGTGCATCCAAGGCATGCACTTTCATTTGCTATACATCTTGCAAAAAATCAAGCCTTGTTCTTTCAAAGAGTTGGCTACTCGAGTCCACCCGACATGGAGCTAAGCTTGGTAAGTCATAATGGAAAGAATGAGCCACTGGTTGACCAACGAAAAGACAAAGTCTTCGGAAGCAGATTTGACAAAGTTATGAAGAAGCCTTCTAAAAAATCAATGGTCATCAATACTGCACCGGTTAAGATTTCTATGCGAGATAAGAAAGAGTTCAATAAGGTGGAACCTCCTCGAACATATGATAGGAGTGAATGCACGTTGAAGGAGATGAAGCGAAAGACGTACCCGTTCCCAGACTCTGATGTGGCGGGCATGTTAGAGGATCTGCTCGAAAACAAGATAATAGATCTTCCGGAGTGCAAGCGTCCAGAAGAAATGCATCGTGTCAATGATCCGAAGTATTGCAAATATCCTCGCCTCGTTAGTCACCATATAGAGAAGTGCTTTTTATCAAGGATTTGATAATGAACCTCGCCAAGCAAGGAATGATTGAGTTGGACGTCGACGACGTTGCTGAAGTCAATTGCACTACTGTAATATTTGGGTCGTTCGAGCCAGTTCCACTTAGGGGTGGACACGGGTCCATTCGGTTCGGTTTTGGACAAAACCCATAATCCAACCTAAATTTTAAATACGGTTCGGTTTGGTTCGGTTTTTCTATTTTAGAGACTGTGACCCACAACCCAACCCAACCCGTACGGTTCGGTTCGGTTCAGTTTTTTTTCGGTTTTACCCGTATGTAAAATATGTAATATTATATATTAATTTTAAAAATACAAAATTTAACATAAAAATGAAAAACTAATGGTCTAATGATTATTCCATACGTAATTGACTTATGCCTCATCATTTAGCCCGTGGATCCGAAAAGCTCGCCGAGTCCCGCAAGCCCGATGGGCTTTTACCCGAAAACAACACTAATATGTCATAAAGGAAGACCCAATACCAAAATGCGAACACTAAAAGCCGTTTGCATATATGAAATCACCTAATTTTTGTCACTGATTGTGTGCAGTCGCACCAAAAAAACCCATTTGGGAAAGCCCCGGTCAATGAGGATTTTAATATGTCAAAACGCTTTTTTTTGTTGACCATAGGTACGGACTGTCAATCAATATCCAAAACGGACGAAATTTTTATGGGTTCCCTAACTATATATACTGATCACGTGTCGATCGACCATATTTCGAATTAGAGTTGACGATCACCTAAGTGTCAACTAATGTATCATAACCTTTATATTAGGTTTAAAATAAAACTATCGCATTATGAAGCGACTATGAAGAAAACTTCTAGGGATCGATTGACACCAGCTGATGTGATCGGTATATATATTTAGTGACCCTATAAAAATTTCATCCAATTCAGACCTCATTTGACCGTCGGAATTTTTGGTAAATCGAAAACACCACTATTATGCCTTAAGGGAGGACCTATTACAAATATGCGAATGCCGAAAGCCGTTTGCATATTTGAAATCACCTAATTTTTGTTACCTATCGTGCGCGGTCGCACTGAAGAATTCTATTTGGCAAAACCCCGGTCAATGTGGTTTCAATATGTCAAAACACCTCTTTTTTAGTTAACCGTAGGTACGAACGGTCAAACTATGTCCAAAATGGATGAAATTTTTACGTGGTCCCTACATATATATACTGATCACATCTGCTTGTGTCGATCGACCATATTTCGAATTAGAGTTGGCGATTGCCTAAGTGTCAACTAATGTATCATAACATTTATATTAGGTTTAAAATAAAACTATCGCATTATGTAACGACTATATGAAGGAAACAAGACAGCTAAATAATGCGCTTCTTATATATTAGGTCAATTAAGTTAGAAATTAGGTGCGGCTGTGAGGCCGACTACACTATTTTTTTATTAAAAAAATAATAATAATGTAAAATTATAAATATGACAAAATGATGTCGTTTTGTAACGTTGACCATTGACTTCGGGTTTTTCGGGTCGGTTCGGTTTCTAAGGGACTAAACCCAAAATCCAACCCAAACAGAATCGGTTCGGTTCGGTTTTTTAATTTTCGGTTCGGTTTTATTCGGATTTTGGTTTTTTCGGGTTCAGTTTGAGTTCGGGTCCGATTTTTTTCGGTTTTCGGGTCAGTTTGTCCACCCCTAGTTCCACTCCATTTTCATCCGATGAAAGCACCGTTCTGTTTCACAAAGGAGGCGCGTGAACATAAGAAAACCAAAGAAGTTAAAGAATGTTATGCTTCCACGCCTACCCCCCAAGTTGCCTCTAGCGCCGATGATGAAGGATGTATTGGTCACCCGGAGAAGAACTCACAAAGGTATGATGTCAAATTCACTGATTGCCCAACCAAGCCATAAGAAATCACCTCCACGACGGGAGGAGAACGGACGAGGACGTTTTGAGACGAAAGTCGTTCCATATTTGTGGAAGCCTCTACGCCGGAACTTATCAAAAGAACACTTGCCTACAAACACAACTGAATGTCAATTCAATGGCCACAAGTTGTGAAGTCGGCTCCAAAGAAGACGAGAAGCCTGAAGCAAGGGAAATAGGTGCAAGTCAAGTGTTAAAGAAACGGTAAATAACAAGATAGAAGCTTGAGATAATTGCAATCCAAAATGATAGTTTTTGCTCTTGTTTCTACTTATTGGAACTGACTTTTCTATGTGATGACAAGGGAAAAAAAATTAGAAAATTACTTAGTGGTACTAGACTTCTTTGAACTTAAAGTTGAAGACAGTTGAAGACGATTCTGCATGTTGTGGAAACTTTGTGAGATAACGTGTATGTTATCAACGAATCGTGCTGATCAAATTCAAACTAGTGGAAAGAGATCAATGGACGTGAGTTATAAGTTATAAAATACATGTTGAGGATTTCACATACCATAAAACCCTTCTTACGCCCCCTCATCCAAGATTTCCGATGGGATCTCAACTTCCACCTTGGTTTCCAACAAGGTAATAGTTTTTCACAAACTGTCCAACAACCTTTTTCATCCTACAAAGACCTTATGTGACTAGATCATCATAGCTAGAAAGATGTGTTGTGCTATTTGACACATGAACACCAACTGACCAACATGCATGTGTAGCAAGAATTCACCAAAAGTCTTACAACGATTAGTCAATTAATCTATCATTAATTCAGTGAGTAGGAACTAACATTTTTATGATTTTGACCAATTACGTACATTTTTTTTCTTAATATATATGAATATAGTGCAAGGGTAGTTGTGTGACATTGTTAGAGTGTGTTGAAGCCCTCTTCGATTAATACAATACTCAACACCTTTTTAATTATAGAAGAAGGTTCTACAATTCGAACATGACTATTGTTGTTTTAGACATACAGTATACACAATCTGAGAAGAAACTAAATGAATTATATATGAATGAGATATAGATATGAGTGATCAAATAATTATCTGTGCGGCTCAAATAATTATCTGATGAAAGAGATCGTCTTCTTCTTCTTTTTTTTGAAAAACCGAGGATATATTAAGAACCAAAAACTTTGATCTATCGTACTTCTTCAATATATTAGACGTCTGCATTACATTTTCTTTTCTGTTTTGTGGTTTTTCATGACAATTGGCCGGTATCTTGTTTTTTTTTTGTCTAAAATGGGTATGAAAGCTTCTATTCATACTTCTAAAAATGACACTTGGACACTTGGACTTCCTTGCTCATTGGACCTCTAATTAACTTGTATAAACAGATAAAATGAAACTTGCACCTCCCTAAATTTTTCAGAACGCCCATATTCCAATAATATCAATAAAAACGTTTTTTTTTCTTCTCTTTACCACTATAATCCGAACTTAGACCTCCATCAATTTTGGAACATCTGATAAATGATAATTATATTTTTCTTTAAACACTCATTTGGTTGGTTCAAACCTATTTATTTATTTTCTTGGACTATACCTACTCTTCGTCATCTCCATTATAATATATAGAATTTCAATCCATTATCCAAATAAGTATAAAATGAGATTCTTATGCTTAACTATGATAATACATAATTACAATTAGGAAAACAATAACGAACTTGATGATTTTTTTAAACCACAAATTCAAATTAGAATAGCATGAAACTAGATTTCGTATTTATATTGTTCTTGGTGTGAGTATTATTTATATATTGACATTATATTTGTGAGATTTGAAGATACTATATTGCATTGAAGTTTAATAATTAAAATGAAATAAAAAGGAAAATATTAAGAAGAAAAATCCAAAATAGAAATTAATTATGAGGAAAAATGCAAGAAGAAAAATATCAGCTCCTTTGTAACTAAGAGGCATCAGCCTATTGTAATCCTCTTGATCTACATTATAAAATTTACAGTGGTTAGTTTATATATTATGTTAATATACTAATTAACAGTATGAAGTACTCACTGATTGAAAAATGACTAACCATTTCAAATGATATAAATCATATATGCATTGTAACAACATATGATAATGTTAATTAGCTCAGAAAGGTACTATTATCTCCAAAAGGCTTTTTTTTTCTTTCTCCAAAGCAAAAGAGAGGGCATTGAGGTTGTCGTTGATAATTGATACACATTGATGAGTTACCATTGAAATGCATTCAATTTCTTTTCTTTTCATAAATATGGTTTTTCCTAATTGAGACCTTTTCGGGATCTCATGCAGGTGTTCACTTATCACTCCCATCGTTTCTCACATCGCTCACAATCATTGACATGTTTGAAATATCATAATATCATTATGCAATTGAAAACTTTATGGACTAGCACTAACCAATAACAATTTCATTTATTCTTCGACTGATATCCGAAGTTAAGTTTATCAACTTGTACAATGGCTATATATGAGAAAGTACTTCAATAAATCTTAACCCTCTTAAGCTCAAAATTATAAGAGAGAGAGAGAAAATAGCTAGTACCGGCAGTATTCCAGAGACCCAAATTCACAGACTGCCCATCAACCAGCACATCAACACTGAAGTTATCAAATACAGTTGGAACATAATCCTGTCAAGAAGAAGAGGAAGAGGAATAGAAGTTCAAGGATACAGAAAGAACAAAGATCCTTCATGAAGGAAATTAGAACTGTGAACAAAATAACAGTATGAAGAGAAAAGACATGGCATGGAGCGAGGAAAGAAACAGCCAGAAAAGAAAGGTCGACTGAGATTTATATGGAGGTTGAAGATGAGAAACTTTATACAGTAGGGAAAGTGTTGCTAGTGTAAGATGAGAAGGCATGTCTTTCCAACATCACCATCTCCAACTGTCACGCATTTTATGAACTCAGATGTTGATGATGAAGATATTACTTCTTTTGTTGTAGTATTGGTATTTGCCATACGATTTCTTCTGTTCTCTTTGTCACTCTCACTCTCAAATGGTTTTTCTTGGAGAAAATTAAGAACACATTTGCCTCTCACCAATTATGATATAGTGGTTCTAGAAAAAAGAAACAAGAGCAATAGAGAAAAAAGAAATTTTTTTCGAAGTCGTTTGAGAGGGAAAGAAAAAGATTGCCATGATTATTGATATCACACTACCAAAAAAATTAGCAATAAACACATTTAAATGTGGCTAGCATGTGAGTGTTACATATGTGACCATTGTAAAAATGCCACAATTTTGATGCAAATGTGACAATTAAATTATTATAATAATCAAATTGCCACATTTGAATGCAAAATGTGAGATCTTTTCACAATGGCCACACCAATAAAGGCCACAAATCCATACTTTTGTGACTTTTGTATTTGTGGCTTTTACCTATGTTTTTTGTAGTGTCACTTTAACTTGAGCTGTCATCGAGGCAAAAGGAACAGCATGAGTCCCACATCAGAAATAAACACATTATCTAAATCAAACATAGAAATTGTGAGACAATGCAATTGCGGAGATGTTGGCTACTTGACTAAATGACTAGTCCTTCGTTAACTGTTCATGAAGAATTTTGTCTCATTGATGGCGGTTAATGAAGAGCGTATGATGCAAAGGAAAGTCTAGTTGTAACCACCTCCAAGGAAAATTAGTCAGTGGAAGGTGGTCAGATGAAATTACGTCTTTATTTTTATTTTTGTTGTAGAGCCCATCGTAATTGTGTAAGGAATGCGCTTATAATTTCCGAGTTAGATGTTTGATTCAACAATCAATAGTCCTCTATTCATATCTTATATTTCTTTTCTTTTTTGGATCATTCCTATCTTATATTTCAATGTTGAGATTGTTGACAAAATTTGCTTTCAATGTCAGTGTCACACACTCAAAAAATTAAAATGAAGCCAGTATGACATGTACTAGGTACACTTGGTCTAAAGACATGGTCCAATCTATCAAAGGTGTAAAAAAGTAAAATTTTGTTAACTTACCGATGATGTCGTGGTCATTTTATGGCTTCGGTGCTTTGCCTCGGTTCTGATAGAGACAATACTAAGGAAAAGGTTTATACTAAGAAAAGAAGGAAGAAAATACTACATAATTTCATTCATCCCTCTCAACAGAAGGTAAAGCACAACATATGTAAGCAAGGAAGTGGTCTCCAGCCACCGGATAGTACAAAGCAAGGAAGTGGTCTCCAGCCACCGAATAGTACAACAGATCCTATATTCTAGGATACATAAGAGAACAAGAGAATACAACCAAAACAAGTCAAGATAGAGACCTTGCAGATGAAAGGGATATTGGATTAGCATGTGAACACATCAGATTACCTTGGCCTAATGGAAATGGTCCTAACAAGTCCTGCCCCCTTAAGAAGGTGCTTGTCCTCAAGCACCAAAGTTTGGAAACTCGGCCACGATGGAGCGTGCTACCTCCTAGGAAGCATCCTCCTCAGGGAGACCAGTCCATTTAACGAGCTACATAGTCACTGAGCGACGTTTCTTCCTTTGCACTACAATGTCTAGCACCCTTTTCGGGTGTCCAAAGCAATTCATCATTGTCATCAAATGGAGGGAGGGTTGTAGAAGCAGGGGTGCCTTCACCAAGTCTCCTCTTTAGTAAAGAAACATGGAAGACGGGATGAATTTTGGAGCAAGTGGGCAGCTGAAGCTTGTAAGCTACTGCTCCGACCTTTGCATCGACCTTGAACGGCTCGTAGAAGTGAGGAGCGAGCTTGTGGGAAGGGCGCTTGACAAATGACTGTTGTCGATATGGGTGAAGCTTAAGGAAAACCCAATCGCCTTCCTGAAATACCATGTATCTGCGCTGCTTGTCGGCTTGCTGCTTCATTCTATTGCGTGCAACTTCTAAGTGTTGCTTGAGGAGGCAGAGAAGTTGATCACAAGTGTGGAGGGCCACATCCACTGCTTGAATTGTGGTGGAACCAAGAAGATATCTTGCAACCGAAGGTGGAGGTTTGCCGCACAAGGCTTCAAACAGAGTCATCTTAATGGAGGAGTGGAATGTGGTGTTATACCACCATTCCGCCTAATGCAACAATTCAGACCAAGAAGAAGGCTTGTCAGCAACATAACAAGGAAGGTAATGCTCCAGTGAACGATTGACAACTTCCGTTTGGCCATCCGATTGTGGGTGGTAAGCTGAGCTGTGACATACCTTGTGAAAAGCACACCAAAATTGGCTAATGAATAGAGGATCACGGTCACTGACAATAGTGCGAGGCATACCATGCAAACGAAAAATCTCTTTGGTGAACACAATAGTTATTCCTAAAGCCGAATTAGGGTGAGAGACCGGAACAAAATGTGCATACTTAGAGAGGCGATCAACCACAACCATAATGACGTTATGACTTTGAAACAATGGTAGACCATCCACAAAATCCATGGAGATATCCGTGTAAATCTCCACCGGAAGAGGAAGGGGCTGCAGCAAACCTGGCAACCGAATAGTCTCATAGGATTGTCTCTGACATTGATCACATTCCGTAATGTAAGACTTGACATGCTTACGCATCTCTTGCCAAGCAAAATTTCGAGCAAGGCGCACATAAGTACGCAAAAATCCGGAATGACCTACTTGAGGTGAAGCATGAAACTCAAATAACAACTTAGCCCAAAATTCTGATGACTGTGGTACGAAAATTCTCTCCTTGTAATGCAATCTGCCATTAATTAAAGAGAATTTTGCTTTGTGGGAGCACCAGTAAACAAAGCTTGAACAATAGATTGGGCCTCAACATCTCTTAAGTAAGTGTGAGCAATTTAATGCACACAATCAAAAACAGGGGCAGAGATAGTTTGGATGGCACAAACCTTAAACTTTCTTGAAAACGCATCTGGCGCTGTATTCTGGGCACCAGCCCTGTAATCAATCTCATAGTCATAAACCAGCAATTTTGAGAGCCATTTATGTTGAGACGGTGTGGAGATGCGCTGGTTGAGGAGGTGGCGCAAGGTTTGGTGTTCAGTGATGATCTTGAACTTGTTACCTAAGAGATAGTGATGCCATTTTCCCACAGCAAAGATGATGGCTATTATCTCTTTGTCATAGTCGAGAGCTTTTGGTGGTAAGGGGAGAGGGCTTTGCTCAAAGAGGCCACCGACCGCTTGTTTTGGGAAAGGACTGCACCAAGATCGGTGCTTGAAGCGTCAGTCTTGACGACAAATGGACGGGAGAAGTCCAGTAGGGTGAGGACCGGTGCGGTGGTTACTACGTGCTTGAGTGCAGAAAAAGCTACATCGGCCTCTGCTATCTAGGTGAATTGATCCCGCTTGAGAAGAGATGTGAGAGGTTGGGCTATAAGGCCAAAATTGCCGACCAATCTTCTATAGTATCCAGCTAGGCCAAAAAAACTCTCAAAGCTTTCACTGTAGTAGGCTTGGGCCAATCCATCAAGGCATTGATTTTTTTAGGGTTGGCTGCTACACCCTCACTTGTGATTACATGACCCAAATATTGCACCTTCGGCTGAGCTACACACTTGGATTCTTTGAGTTTCAATTCATTGGCTCAGCGAATGGAGAAAACAAGCTCAAGGTATTGGATGTGAGATTCAAGATCCTTGCTATAGATCAAAATATCATCAAAAAACACTAGTACACATTTGCGTAAGAGTGACTTAAGTAAAGTATTCATCAATGCTTGAAAAGAAGATGGGGCATTAGAAAGGCCAAATGACATTACCACAAATTCATAGTGACCTTCATGAGTGCGAAAAGCGGTTTTGTAAATGTCGTCCTCATTCATACGGAGTTGATGATAACTGGACCGGAGGTCAAGCTTGGTGAATAATGTGGCACCATGAAGCTCATCAAGTAACTCATCGACATTCGGTATAGGAAATCGATCCTTTACCGTAACCGCATTGAGTGGTCGGTAGTCCACACAAAAACGCCATGTTGCTTCCTTCTTATGGACAAGAAGAACTGGAGAAGAGTATGGGCTTCGACTAGGCCAAATAATGCCTTGGGTGAGCATGTCGCGGACTTGAGTCTCCAATTCGGACTTTTAGGAGTGTGCATAGCGGTCGTTTGGTGGCAGGCCAGTGGTACACAGAACAAATCAGCAAATTTGGCTAACAAGTTTGTAATGCTAGGGGCATGGGCCTTGGAGTGCACCATCATGGGTCTAGGTCCAGTAGAACCAAAGTCCACTTCTTCAGAAGATAGAAGCGCACAAATTGCAGAAGCATCCAAACTTTGATTCTTGCGAGTTATGCCCTGAAAAACATGAAAACGACCGTGTGATTGGAAAGCCATCACCTTCTCTGCAAAATGACAGCCAACAAAGCCGAGTGTATCCAACCGTTATATTTCAAGGAGGAGGTCACAATCTGTTACTGGAATCAAAGCAAATAAATCAATAAATTCATAACCTTGAATGTTTACAATGACTTGTTCTGCCGTGCCAGAAGCATGAGTCAGCTGGTCGGTGGCAGTAGTGAAGCTAATAGCCGGCGGCGGCGAGATATGACTTCCAATTTTCAAAGCCATTGATGGGTTGAGGAAGTTCAGCACCGAGCCGCAATCGACAAAGATGGTGACTGAATAATCGTTCACCGTGCCTCTAAATTTCAATATCTTTCCCAATTGAGCAGTGGTGATGGAATGAATTGGCATGTGCTACCTCCAATTCTGGGTTGTGGTCTTCTGGCTAAGTGGTTTCAATTGCTGCCTCATCACAAGCTGTTGGGCCATCGAGAAGAGCCATAATTGGCTTTTTGTAGACATGGGTTGGGGACCATTTGTCATCACAGTGGAGGCATAAGCCTTGGGCTCGACGATCTCTCTGATGATTTGAGGACCAGTGACGAAATGAGGGTCCGCCTTGGTGTTTCGGATTGGAAAGGGATGACTGAAATGGGAAAGAGGTATTTGAAGTTCAGGATTGGGTGGGGTGAAATGGATCTGAGCTTGAAGTGGTGGTTGAAAGTGATGGAGTAGGGGACATGTTGGTTTGTCTCGTTATGGCCTGCCACGGAAGAGGACGGGAAAAACGGTTCACATGTTTGTCTTGAAGCTTAACCTCATACCTTCTTGCCATACTCTGTGCACTTGCCAATGTGCTAGGATCCAAAATCCTCCCGTCATGCTGAATTTCTAGTTTTAGCCCTAAAAAAACAGCAAGAAAATCACCATCATGCAAATCCGGAATCCGACAGGCTAATACGGTGAATTCCGATATGAATGCGACGATGAAAGAACGTTGCTGAAGACGGGTCAGACTCGTCTTGTAGTCAGTGATAGAGCCTCCACCAAAGTGCTCCAAGAATGTAGCAGTGAACTGACCCCAACTTGCTTGTGGATGGCGTTACTAAAAGAAATTCATCCAGTGGGATGGGTTTGGACCAAAATGAGCTGCTACTGTTGCAATACGCTCGTCTTGTGGTATGTGTTGTTGGTTAAGGTAACGTTCAGCCATGACAAACCAGCCAGATAGGTCATCGCCCATGAATATGGGCAAGTCAATCTTTGGAGGGTGATAAAACTGTTGGTGAGGAGGATTTGGTAGGGGTTGGAAGTAGTACTGGGGGTTGAAGTTCTGCTGGAGTGATGATATAAAGTGATGACCTTGGACTTGGGGTTGTGAATGTGGATGAGTGTTTTGAGGCATGGGTTGTGGTATGGTAGTTGATGTGGAATTGATGGCTGGGGCGGAAGTGTAAGTGGGAGTGTGAGGTGAATGTTGCAGGTTGAGAGAAGAGTGGTTGGGGGCTGGGGTGGGTGGAAATGAGAGACATATTGATGCAACACTGCCAAAGGTAATGCATGGTTGTGCAGTAGTGCTGGGAGCAGAGTCTGCATGGTGGTTGGTGTTGTTGTGGAGGAGTATCTGCTGAAAAGCATCTAGCTTGGCCTCCATTTGGTCCTCAAAAGCTCTCAGGTGTTCCATTGCCGAGTCAAGGGTATGGTGGAGCTCATCTTGTAAGATCTCTACAGCTTGCCTTACCTCCATAAGATGAGTCTGTGTGATCTCTCCGGGCTGAAATGAAGAGGAGGGAATGTTAGTGGTGTTGGTTTGTGTCAGGGAGAAAATAGGAGGTGAGTGCATCTCGGAGGAGTGTGGAGGTGGAGGGGTGGGTGGGTGGTAGTTGAAAGAAACTTGGAGCGCTCTCATGGATCAGAGGTCTCTGATACCAGATGATAGAGACAATAACTAAGGGAAAGGTTTACAATAAGAAAAAAAGGAAGAAAATACTACTTCATAATTTCATTCATCCCCTCAACAGAAGGGAAAGTACAACATATATAAGCAAGGAAGTGGTCTCCAGCCACCGATGTAATAACCTGAATTTTCGGTTTAAATTGTATGAATTCTTGGAAATTATTAAACTTGGAAATTGAATAAATCGCATTTTTTTTCGCTTTAATCGACGATGTCAAACGTAACGAAACCGAAGTTTAAAAGTTAAAAACATTACGTTTCCGCAACACAAGAGTCGATTTTTACTCCGTCACTCGATTATGAAAACTTCCTTGACGGAAGTTGTAGAGCTCGTCGATACGAGTTCGTGAACATGTCACGCACCTTAATCAGATGTCGTATGTTATAGTTATTGTCGACGGAAGTTGGTTTCCAATTTTGAAAAATTGTATAAAAGGAAATTTTTGAAAATCATAGTTTCCAAAAACAGAAACTCTATCTCTTCCCCCCCGCAGCCTCTCCTATCTCTCTCTTCGAACCTCTCTCCCTTCCCCTCACCTCTCACCAGCGATCTCCCTCCACAGCCACCGTGCACGACACCGCCTATGTCATTGGGACCGCACGGCCACAACGCGTCGACCGGTGGTGACAACGACGCACCCTAGGCGGAAATCTAGCAGCGCCGACGAAGCATAGCCTCGGCTCCATCGATCTCGACTTCGCCGGTGTCGCAGGAGCTCAGGGTCACGACGGTGAGCCCTCCATCTTCCTCCTCGATGCGATTCCATCTGCGGTGAGGGTCAAATCGAGCTGCAACTCCGTCGATCTTCAAATCCCAATCCGAGACCTTGCGGAGGTGATTCCGGCAGCGTCCTGCCGTTGTAGGGCGAATTGAAGGTATGGTAGTGACCTCCTCCTCTTGCTCTTTATTTTTCATGTTGGATGTGTGTTGATTTGATGAGTTTTGCCGGAGATGGTGGAGTGGCACGTGTCGCCGTCTTTGGTGGCGCGTGAGGGCGATTGAGTAGGGCAGGAAACGACATTAGGCTGTGGAAGGGTGGAGGAGATGAGAAGGGAGAGTTTTGGGCGGTGGTGGGCAAGCCACGCGCTGGTTTTGAGGTGGCGCGTGAACAGTCATAATATGTGAGGATTGTATTGTACGTGGTTTTAACTTTGAGTCATGTTAAAACGTTTTATGTCTTCGGACGTGTTGGCATATCGGAACCTAACCTTGGCCGGGTGACAGTTACGATTCAGTTAGAGCTCTAGTCGGTCTGCCAGTGTACTGCATGAGGGGTAACAGATGGGTTACCTGGGTCTCATGTGTACCCATATTATAAATGTATTTGGGTAAACAGATGAGTTGCCCTATGTTTCATGAGCACTTATATTTTCAGATATTATTGGACATCCAGATGAGCCGTCCTGTGACTTATGAGTGCATTTATAAATAAATGTTTTCAGTATTTTTCCACTTGTATACTATGCATGTTATACTGTTGTTTTACTTATACGACATGCAAAACTTACCGGGTTTGTGTTTACAATCCTGGTGCACCTATTCGATGGTGTGGGGGATAGTTCTACAGGTGTGGATTAGCAGAATTGGAGGGCTACTATGAAGATTTCGAAGTTTTATTATTTCTATTTGTGGTGAGGATTGAGAGAATTTTACATTTCCATTTGTTATAATGCTTGAATTATAAACTGGTTTTGTAATAATCAAATCGACTAAGATGTACAATGAACTCAGTTATGATACACTGTGACTATAAGATGATTTCAATTTATTTGAGATTGTTTTATAGTTTTTCATGGCTTTGATTTTCGAGTTTAACACTTGAAATTTTAAGGTAGTGACAACCGAATAGTACAAAAGATCATATCTTCTAGGATACAAGAGAATACATCCAAAACAATTCAAGATAAAGACCTTGCAGGTGAAATGGACATTGGATTAGCACGTAAAACACATCAGATTACCTTGGCCTGATGGGAATGGTCCTAACAGGTTCGGCCTCCCTTTACTTGATTGCATTTAATCTTTGAATCGAGAGAGCCGAGAATAGAAGAGAGTAGATATCCAAGCTTTATCAATGGCTTCATCACCATCGAGTGCGTCAACACCTCCATACCCAAGCGCTGCTAGAATATCTGATTCTCAGTGTTATCAGCAGTACACTGCCTCTCTCAAATGTAAGCCTCTACTTTAAACCCATCTCCTTTTCTATTTCTTTTGTTTATTGTCTTTGCTTATTGTTTAGCTAACTATAGCATGGCCTTTTATCAAATGGGTTCTGACTCGTAGTGAAAAAGGATGTATCTTTTTGTTATGTTCTTGCTGGGTTTGCTTTAACTTATCTGATCCTTTCTGGGTATAACATAATTGACTGTATTTGAGTTTTACTCTTTGAGGGTTTTAGTCTGTATCAGTGTACTGGGTATTCTTTGTTTGAGTTGAATGTAATAAAGTTAGTAGCTTTTGGTTCACAACAAGTTTCCATAGTAGTTATTTGATTAAGAATTTTAGAGGTGGATGGATGGTTTCAGATCTCTGGGAATGATAGAGGCTATGCCATTATGGGATCACACTCATCACTGAGATACACATTATTAGTTTCATAGAATTATATAGATGATTTTTCTCTCGAGTTAAAATCATTGGCTGTTTCATATAACTTACCCCAGTTGTTCAAGGTGTGCTTTTGGGCCTTTGGCACTTTCTTATACTGTATGACATTGGAAAATTCTTAGTGAGTCCTAGGGACTGGATAGTGGCCTAAGACGCAAGTGAGTACCTGAGGCTTAGACCAACACTCTGTGGGGATGAGACTTGTATGTGGGTGTGGTCGTAATAATGGCTTTAAGTTATTTGTAAGTTACTTTTGAACAAAAAATGATATATTGTGCATAAAATTGGCTATGATTAAATTAGGTGATGAGGCTCGATGTAGACCGGAGTCATTATCTTATATGTGTATTAGAAAAGGCATGCAATTTTTTCTTTTTAAATTTGCTCCATAAATTATGTGATAGGCCTAAAAACGATTGCCCTGAGACAGAAATTGAATGGGGCTGCTAAATGAAACTATATAGTTTTTTGGAGGATGTGCAGTATTCAACTATTGAGATAACTTCCAGAGTTCCGGTGACCACCAATGATTCAAAAATTTACCACCACAATCTGAACAACATTTCCAACAATTTTCTAGTTGACACCAAAGTCTAAATCGAAGTCTAAAGTGTCCAATCGACGAAGAACATAAAATCGACACTATTTACAGACCCTAGAAAAAGAAATCGTCGATTCTCCTTGTGTGTTTTGAAATAGATACAACTTTTTTAGAGGGTTGATAAACATCCTACAACCTTCAAAAGACAAGAAGAATCACTTTGATTAGTTGCCGGAGGAGGGCGTTTTCCTCAATTCTTCAAACGAGATAGCCGCATTGTTTCTTCATTTATGGGATTCAAACAGCTCGAATCTCTCCCAAACACTAACCCATATCGATAGGGGATGAAGAGACGATTCCAACGCCACTGATCTCACTCAATTCCATCGCTGGACGACGGTGATATGGCTAGAAAAAGATCCGGAAACAAAGAGAGAAAAATCACGTGAACAGTAAACGAGCTGATTTTGAAAAAAAACTGATTTTCTTAGTTTCTAATCTCCTCTCCTTTCTTTTATACACATTCCAAAATCAGAAATCAAATTTCCGTTGCTAACAACTTTCACATATGACATCCGACTAAAGCGTGTCGTGCGTCTACGAACTCGTATTGACGAACTCTACGACTTTCATGAATGAAGTTTTCTGAAAAGAGTGAGGGATTAAAAGTCAACTCTTGGGTCAAATGAATTTAATCAAATAACACACATTTGGCTCTCGAAACCAATTTCTACTTCGAAAAATGACAAAATAAAAGGCGTAAAATATGAATTTAATCAAATTACTATTCCCTTAATTTTCGAGAAATTAAAAGAAATGGTATTGAAAATTCAGATTATTATATTATTTGTTGACTTGGTTATTGAGTTTTATATTATCGTTCACTTGCTCACGAGAATTAGTCTCTAGGAAAGTTTTCCAGTTCTCATGGTAATATTTGCAGGATTGGTAAAGTCTAACCCAGACAAGAGAAAATGTCAAGAACAGTTTGATAAGTATAAATAATGTAAGAAGAAGGAGGTATTGTTGCTTTTAGATACTTAATGGCTTGTATTTCTGCATTTCATTATGTACCATTATTGATGTGATTAAACGCGTGTAGGTTCTGCCGTAATATAAACATGTGTAAGTTTTGCCGTTCTGGTGTACACGTCCTTCCCACCTAGAGATACCTGTTTTCAAGACTGCCTGCAACTTGATCATAATTTGCTCAGACAGTTAAATCCCAGGGGTAGTCTAAAAATAAGTGCTCCACATATCTTTAAAAAAAATGGCTTGGTTATTGCATGAATGGTCCATAAATAATTTTAGGGGTTAACAAACATGAATATCTGTATAATAGTGGATTCATCAGCTTGTTGTTTTCCTGCTTGATCACTAATTATGATTGAAATTTTGTTTCAACAGAGAGAAGATCGATTGGAGCGAAACTAGAGTAGGTCTGTTAGCGTGAATGACAGAGTGAATCACAGACGTGATTCACGGAGGGAATCAATGAGTGATTTGTGGTTAAATTGTACTCTTGTTAGATTATATATAGGACAATTCTGTGTATAGAGTTATTAAGATGATATACAATTCTACTTGGTATTAGAGCAAATTTTTCATGCTCTGTCTTTCTGGGGTTTTTTTTTCTGTTTTTCTTCGTAGCTGTGCGAGCCTGGCCGACGAGGTCCGACCCGTCTAGAATTTGGTGCGAGCCCGGCTGACGAGCTCGCTGTCACCACACCAGCTTCGCCCGCCTTGCTTTGAAAGGCGGCGAAATCCGAAACCGCCTCATAATCTGGGTCTTCTTCCACGGTGCGGGGCCTCTCTGACGGTCTTCTTCCTCAATCTCGGCGGCGTAGCGACTCCACAACGAGCTCCTCTCCAACATGCTCCTCCTCGAGGGACTGCATCGTCGTCCTTGTTCTGAAGGCCGGTCTTGAGAGGGACTGCTCCTCTCCGGCGAACTCCTCCTCGATGAGCGCCTGCGACATCTTGCGGTGTTGAGCATTTAGTTTCCTCCACCGCTGCCGCCAATCAAGCTTTCCACTGCTGCCGCCGCATCGAGCTCTCCACCGCGCCGTTGGAATCGTCGCTGCCAAGCTCCGAATTTCGAGTCACCGAGCTCCAAATTCGACCCGACACGGACCAGATTCTACTCGCCCGGCCAGGCCTAAATTCGACCCGACTTGAACCTAATTCGACCTGACCCGGACCTGATTCGATCAGACCCGAACCTGATTCGACCCGGACCAGATTCAACCTGACCCGGCCCAGATTTGATAGTCTTGGTTGGCAGTGCATGTTTACTGACAGTGCACGTGCACCCAAGACATGTTCATATCAGTTTTTTGGTGTTTCCGCTGTATAATTCCTGATTTTTAATTTGTTTTTCAATGGGTTCTGGAGACGAAACCGAGAGTTCTCATATCAATGATGTTCCAAAATTTGAAGTATATGTCAAGAGTTCTGACAGTGGTTCTTTTGGGGAAACCAAACTCAATAGGACCAATTTCTGTAAATGGAAGAGAATTATGGCAGTTCATCTTCGAGGTATGCACAAGATGTGGCATGTAACCGGAGTAACTAAGGCTCATAGTGTAGATGATATTATTTCCTACACTAAGTGGGACGACGATGATGGTCTTGTGATGTCAGTCTTGTGGAAAGCTATGAATGAAGAGATAGTTGATTTGGTGGAGGCATGTGCTACTGCGCAGGCAATATGGCAGACACTTGAAGGCTTATATACTAATGACTCTGATTTCATACAGGTTCATGAGTTAATGTGCACAGCTTGGGCCATGCAACAGGATGGGCATCCGGTGGCGCAATATTTCACCAAACTAAAAAAATATTTGCGCTGAGATTGATGTGAAACATCCTTGCATGATCAAGGATAAGGAGGATATTGTTTGGTACCAACACGAGAAGGAGCTTGAGCGAGTTCACCATTTCCTGAAAGGTCTTGATGCAAAGCATAACAGTGCGAAAGGGGAATTGCTCAGAAAGACCGAACCCCCTAGCCTAATTACAGCTTTCACATATATCCGTAAGGATGAATCTCAACAGGAGAGTCTTCATCATACATAAGTTGAAGTTTCCAGTCTTACTGTTCGTGCTAGATCTTCAGCACCACCCTGTTCGAGAATCAGCCCCGCCCTCCTTGTTCTTATTGTCATGATACTAACCATGCTCGTGCGACCTGTTGGAAGCTGTATCCACACCTTCGGCCTAAGAGGTCTAATTATCGTCTGAAGGTGAAAACAACTATTCAATTCGTTCAGGAACCAGATATCTATGGTGTGGTTGGACATGATCATCATATAGCAGGAGGAGCAATACTTACCGCATCCATAGCTGGTCGTGGCAAAATTAGTATGGCTTTAAATATTTCTAACTTTGTTGGCTTTGATACATGGATTATTGATTCTGGTGCGTCTGATCATATAGCTTATGACAAATCTTATTTTACCGTATTGTCTCCTCCACCAGTACCCTATGTTACTAATGCTAATGGTGAGGCGTTCCCCGTATTAGGAAAAGGGTCAGTTTGTATTACTCCCATAATAGAGCTTCACAATGTGCTATATGTACATGCTTTATCTCATCATTTGATATATGTCCCCCAATTGAACACTGACGCTAAGTGCTCGGTGACATTTTTTCCTATGTATGTGATATTTCAGGATCTTCTCACCGGGGAGTTAATTGGTCGGGGGTATCTGAGAGGCCGGTTGTTTCATCTAGATCAGAAATATGCGGGGGAGAAACCAGGGGCACAGTCTCGGACCGCTTTAATCCACTTCTGACAAGCTAATTGAAGTTTGGTTATGGTACGTCGTTTAGGGCATCCACCTTTTAGTGTTATGAAAAAATCTATACATACTTTGTTTATTAGTGTGGATGAGTCACTTTTACGTTGTGAGACATGTGTTTTGGGCTAGAGTCATTGATCTACTTATTCCCCTAGTACTTCTAATAAATGTATTCTTCTTTTTGAATTAATTCATTCTGATGTTTGGAGACATTTCAAAGAGTCTATTGTGTCAAGGATGCGGTATTATGTGTCATTTATTGATGATTGCACCCGTCTTTCATGGATTGTTCTCCTCAAAACTAAAGATGAGGTTTTTCCAGCTTTTCAAGCCTTCTATACCATTGTCCAAACACAATATAATGCCACAGTTAGAGTTCTTCGTTCTGATAAGGGGGGGGGGGAATATGTGAATCATGTTTTTCAGGAGTTCTTTAACACACACAGAATTGTTCATCAAACAACGTGTTCTTACACACCTTAGCATAATGGAGTTTCTGAAAGGAAAAATCGTCATTTACTTGATATGGCTCGGTGTATTCTTTTTAGTGCCCATATGCCTAAGTACCTTTGGGTTGATGCCGTCATAACTTCCGCCCACCTCATTGATCGTCTTCCCTCTTGTGTCCTTAAGGAAAAAGTGCCATATGAGGTGCTTGCATCTCATGTCTCATTACCCTCTTTTCATAATCTTCTTGCCCGTGTTTTCGGTTGTGTTGCTTTTGTCCATCTTCCAAAACACCAGAGGTCTAAGTTGGATGCCCAGGCTGTTAAATGTGTGTTTGTTGGGTATGGAGGACATCAGAAAGGGTACCAGTGCTATCATCCACCTACCAGGAAGTACTATGTTACTATGGATGTTGCTTTCTCTTTGAGGACATGAGCTATTTTCCCTCTTCCGATATTGCTATTCAGGGGGAGAATTCATAATTTGAAGAGATGTATCATGCAGAGGGGGAGACAAGTAAACAAGTAGATATAGTGACAGGTTTAATTGAGATTACCAATGTGTCAGCTACACAGGCACCACCGGATGATTCCGGTGTAGTCACACCAGAGATTCAGGTACCAGAAGATGACAACACAACTGCCCCTCGTGTCTCTCGTACTACTGTTTCTACACCTGACCAATGCTCTCCTGGTACGGAAGATCACTCATATGAGGTTAGTCATTCTATCGGGGCTAATACTAGTGAGGCTAATAGTAGACAATATGTCTTGCCAAATAGGTCTACTCGGGGTCAACCAACAAAAAAATATGAACCTACCCTTCAGGCTAAAGCTAAGTATCATGTGGTAAATTTTATGTCTACCTAAAGATTGTCTAAGTCATATTAATCATTTGTGAATCAAATATCTACTTTATCAGTACTTAACAAAGTGCAGGATGCATTAGGAGATCTAAAATGGAGGAAAACAATGGAGGAAGAGATGAAAGCATTACAAAAGAACAAAACTTAGGAGCTTGTATCTACACCACATGGCAAGAAGACTGTGGGATGTCGTTGGGTGTTTACAGTGAAGCATAATCCAGATGGGTCAGTGAGCCGGTATAAAGCACGCCTAGTAGCAAAAGGGTTCACCCAGACATATGACATAAACTATGATGAGACATTTGCACATGTTGCAAAGATAAACACTATTCGGGTATTGCTCTATTGTGCTGATAGCTTAAACTAGTCACTAAGACAGTTTGATGTTAAGAATGCATTCCTCCATGGAGAATTTACAGAGGAAGTGTACATGGATCTTCTGCCTGGATATGTGGCCGCTTCTCCAAGTAACTTTGTATGCAGATTGAGAAAGGCTTTGTATGGTTTTAAACAATCACCTCGTGCTTGGTTTGGAAGATTCTCACAATTCATGAGGAAAATTGGCTACATATAGAGTAATTCAGACCACACATTATTTCTCAGACATCAACAAGGGAAGGTAACAACCCTAATTATATATGTTGATGATATGGTAGTTACTGGGAATGATACTGTTGAGGTGGATAGATTACAGAAACAGCTAGCCACAGAGTTTGAGATGAAGGACCTAGGTACACTCAAGTACTTATTGGGCATTGAGGTAACCCGGAGAAGTGATGGTATCTATCTATGTCAGAGGAAGTACATGCTTGTTGGATTGCACTCCCATTGATACTCCTATTGAGCAGAACCATCGGTTAGTAGATATCCAGATCAAGTGCCTACTGAAAAACCTCGTTCTAAGAGGCTAGTTGGACGCCTGATTTATTTATCACATACTAAACCAGATGTTGCGTATGCAGTAAGTGTAGTGAGCCAGTTCATGCATAATCCCAATGTGGACCACATGAATGCTGTTGCAAGGATTTAGAGGTACTTGAAGTCAACTCTAGGAAGAGGAGTAATGTTCTTTAATCACAATAATATCTTTGAGGTTTGTGGCTTCACAGATGCAGAATGAGCTGGAAATATTACAGATCAGAGATCCACATCAGGGTACTTTACCTTTGTTGGGGGGTAATCTTGTTATATTGAGGAGTAAGAAACAAAAAGTGGTAGCTCGATATAGTGTTGAAGAAGAATACAGAGGTATGACTCAAAGAGTGTGCAAATTGTTATGGCTTAGAAATTTGCTACAAGATTTGGGTATTAAGTCTAAATGTGATATGCAGCTGTACTGTGATAACAAGGCAGTTATTGATATTTCACAGAATCCTGTGCAACATGATCGCACAAAACATGTGGAGGTTGATCGTCACTTTATAAAGGAGAAGGTAGACGCGAAGATCATTAATTTTTCTTTCTTGTTCCTACAGAAGAGCAACTTGCTGATATGCTCACAAAATGAGTGTCTAAGAAGGCCTTTTATGACTCACTTAGCAAGTTGGGCATGGTTTGTTGAAAAATGGTTAGGAAAACTATTTAAAACCAAATTTCAATTGATTAATTTAATTAAGTTAAATTTATAATTAATCAAAGATGAACATAGATTTGAGTTCTCCATAATGAGGACTACAAGATCATATGTTTGGTTGTGTAATTTGGTTTGTGGGTGAATAAGAAATTGTCACTCAAAAATGGCTACTTAGAATGAGGGAAAAGTGTTTGTCCCACATTGGAAAAGAAAAGTGTTGAAAAGACTTTATATAGAATCCATTGTGTATGGATTGTAAAGTGTGTAAGCCCCCTTATACCCTCTCGCGCACGCGCAGGGGGGGTGCAAATCCCAGGTCACAAGGGAAACTCGTGTATGCCCGTGCGACCTGCGGACACGAATGCAACACCGAATTGAGGGTCGGAACGCAGATTCTTTTTGCATTTCCGAAAATTCGGTTTTGACTTTTCAAATCTCTTGACTGTTCAAATTCTTCTTTTGTAACAACTGTGTTATTGTGTGTTATGGAGAATTATAACAAAATTGAAATCAATGTTTGTAACATATGTACCTCATATATGTTATGATCTTTTGATTTCTATAACAGCCATCTTATTAATTGCTGATTGCAAATCCTCACTGTATAAATAGCCACCATCCTTTCATTGTAATATCATCCCATTCGAAACACAATCCTCTCCCACTCTCAAAATTCTTAGCTTTTCTCTGGTAATAGAAATAGGTACCTTTCGAGTTCGTTGAAGGTTCTAGTTAGTAGTGCAACTTCCTAGAATCGTTTAGTCGTTATATCCTGGGAGACAAGCGCCAAGCATCCTTGCACCGGTAGAGGAGGCGTAAACGTCTTAAGTAAAGTGTGGTATCACACACGTCTCGACTAGTTCTTTCATCACCAATAGTTCGGTATTTTGGTTGAATTACTTTTCGTGTTCTTCGTTATTAAAGTTACATGTTTAGTTTCTGTTTTATAATTATTTATAATTCAATTTATTAAATTATATATGCAATATATCACTGCTCTTTCTAACAATCTTAAGACGTTTAATTTGATATTGCTTATATAATTTGTATTCGATATTTTTTTACAAATTTTCAAGAAAACTTACACCTTGTGTGTGTGTTTCAGTTTCCGAAAATGACTAACGAAGAAAATTCTGGAAATGTCAATGGACCTTTGGTGTCAACTGTGCCTGCTGCCCCCGTTGTACCTGTCTCAGTATCCCATGGGGATAAACTTGAGAAGTTCAACGGTTTGCATTTCAAGAGGTGGCAACAAAAGATTATGTTTTATCTGACCACTCTGAATCTGGCAAGATTTTTGACGGAGAATGCTCTTGAGTTCAAAAAAAAAAATTGACCATGGCGATCAAGCAAAGATTGCTGCTGTGAATGCATGGAATAATTCTGACTACTTATGTAGGAATTATATCATGAATGGTCTAGCCGACTCATTGTACAATGTGTACATTAGCATGGGAACGGCAAAGGAGCTATAGGAATCCTTGGAGAAAAATATAAGATCGAGGATGCTGGCGCCAAGAAGTTTATCATGGGCCGCTTTCTTGATTATAAAATGGTGGATTCAAAGACCGTGATGAGTCAATTCTCTGAGATTCAGCTAATCCTGCATGAGATTCACGCTGAAGGAATGCAGTTAGGTGAAAGTTTTCAAGTGGCATGTGCTATTGAAAAAGTTACCACCTGCTTGGAAGGACTTCAAGAATTATTTGAAGCACAAGCGAAAGGAAATGACCATGGAGGATCTAGAGGTTAGACTTCGCATTGAGGAAGACAACCGAGGATCCAAAAAGAAAGCATGGATCAATGATGTCTCTAACAAGGCAAACATGATGGAACATGGTCAAGGTTCCAAAAACAAGAAAGGCAAGTATCATGGGTCCAAGCTGGGGCCGAAAGGAGGCATCTCCAAGAAGCCAAGGTTTAAAGGCAAGTGCTACAACTATGACAAGACTGGTCATAAGTTTGTCGACTGCAACAAACCAAAGAGAAACAAAAAGAGGGAGGCAAACCTGATTGAAGCCGTCACTCAGGAGGTTGCTGACATGAACCTCTGTTGTATGACATCGGAGGATATCATGGAAAAAGTCATTGATTATGACTGGGGACTAAATGACTTAGAGCTTTGGTATGACCAAGCCATTTGGATTGATCTGTAGAACATAACTGAAATTATCAAATAAATTGATGTATGTTCTTAAAGTTTTTTTATGAGTATAAAACTCAGTGTTGACAAATGTGTTTTGTCTAAAATTGATATATAGCCATGAGTGGTGGATTGTTTAAAATGACAATTGTCAGTCATGGGTATTTTTTCACCTATATGGATGAGTCTTTCTAATTTATGGTAGTGAAGACTATAATATATGTCAATTAACATGCACAAGTGTGAACTTGTGTAGAGACAAAACTGACTAGATCATCTTCCAAAGTGTTGAAAGAAACAATGAACCCCTTGATCTGATTCATACAGATGTGAGTGATTTAAAATCAACGTTATCTAGAGGGAATAATAAATATTTTATTACCTTCATAGATGATAGCACGAAATATTGCTATGTGTATTTGCTAAAATGCAAAAGTGAGGCTATAGAGAAGTTCATTCTCTATAAAAATGAGGTTGAGAACCAACTCAACAAGAAAATTAAGGCACTAAGAAGTGACCGAGGGGGTGAGTATGAATCGCCATTTGCTGAGATTTGTGCTCAGAATGAGATTATACATCAAAGGACTGCTCCATACTCACCATAATCCAATGGTGTAGTAGAACGCAAAAATCGTACTCTAAAGGATATGATGAATGCTATGCTACTTAGTTCTAGGATGCCACCCAACATCTGGGGAGACGCGATTCTCACGGAAAATTACCTTTTAAATAAGGTGCCTAAAAAGGTGAAGAATGGGCCTAAAACGGTTGATTGCATCTTTATTGGATATGCACATAACAGTTTGGCTTATCGATTCCTAGTCCACGATTCGAATATTCCTGAAATCCATAAGAATACAATAATGGAATCGAGAAATGCATCTTTCTTTGAAAATGTATTTCCACGGAAGTCTAGAGAGGAATTTGATTCTTCTAAACGGGCACGTGAAGACAACCGAGCCGAAACTGATGATGCTCAGGGATCAAGAATCTAAGTCGGAGTCCGAATCTGAGTCTGAGGCTGAGATTGGACCTAGACGAAGTAAAAGGGCAAGGACCGCAAAATCCTATGGACCTGACTTCCTGATTGAAGGTGATCCCCGTATCTTCAAAGAGGCAGTAAGTTCTACTACTGGTCTTCTGTGGAAAGAAGCAATCAAAAGTGAGGTTGACTCTATCATGCAAAATCACACTTGAGAATTAGTGGATTTGCCACCTAGGTGTAAGCATTTGACTTCCAAGTGGTTTTCAAAAAGAAATTAAAAACTGATGGGTCAATAGACAAATACAAGGCTAGACTTGTTATTAAAGGCTATAGGCAAGAGGAGGGTTTGGATTATTTTGACACTTATTCTCCTGTGACGAGAATAACCTCCATACGGATGGTACTTGCAATTGCAGCGTTGCGCAAACTTGAAGTACACCAAATGGATGTAAAGACGGCTTTCCTAAATGGAGATGTAGAAGAAGAAATATACATGGAACAACGAGAAGGTTTTTCTGCTCCTTCTCAGAGTAAGAAGGTGTGCAGATTGGCTAAGTCATTATATGGCTTAAAACAAGCACCAAAACAATGACATGAGAAATTTGATAATGCCATGATCACCAGTGGATTTAGAATAAATGAAGGTGATATGTGTGTATATGTCAAAGACACTGAAAATGGATATATCATACTATGTCTGTATGTGGATGATATGCTTATCGTTCGGAGCAACGATAAGATGATTAAGTCCACTAAAGACATGTTGAATTCTAAGTTTGACATGAAAGACTTGGGACTTGCTGATGTCATTTTAGGAATTAAAATTACGAGAACATCAGAAGGGCTTGTGTTGAATCAAACACACTATGTGGACAATATTCTTGGGAAATTTGACAAGGAAGGTTCTGGAATTGTCAGAACTCCTGTAGATATGAATCTACATTTGTCCAAGAATAAAGGTGAAAGTGTTTCTCAATTAGAATATTCAAGAATAATTGGGAGTCTAATGTACTTAACAAGTTGTACAAGACCAGATCTAGCTTCTGCGATTCATAAGCTAAGTAGGTACACGAGTAATCCTGGAGCTATGCATTGGCAAGCGATTGGAAGAGTACTCAAATACCTAAGGTATACTCGTACCTATGGGTTGCACTACACATCATACCCAGCTGTTATAGAAGGGTTCACTGATGTGAACTGGATATCTGACATGAAAGACTCAAAGTCTACTAGCGGATATGTATTTATGCTAGGGGGTGCAACCGTGTCCTGGAAGTCCTTAAAACAAACAGTTATAACTAGATCCACAATGGAGTCTGAGTTTGTAGCACTAGACAAATGTGGGGAGGAAGCAGAATGGTTACGCTAGTTCATAGAGGACATTCCTAGATGGACAAAACCTGTGTCTACGATTGGTATACGTTGTGATAGTCAATATGCAATTAGCAGGGGACAGAGCAAGATGTATAATTGTAAGTCTAGACACATTCGTCGAAGACATAATACCATTAGGCAACTACTCTCAACTGGAGTTATCTCAATAGACTATGTAAAGTCTAAGGATAATATTGCTGATCCTTTAACCAAAGGGTTAAACAGAGAGTTAGTTGAAAAATCATCGAAGGGAATGGGACTAAAGCCCATTGGAAATTAAAATTCACTACAGTGGATACCCAACCTAGCTGACTGGAGATCCCAAGATCTAGGTTCAAAAGGGAAAACCAAATTGTGGAGATTAGTTCGGATCACTGTGGGGAGTTCCCCAAGTCCATTCCTATGATGAAAAACAGTGATACCCGTAAAGATGAGGTTAAGTTAAAAACTTTTAATGATTCTTATGCGTCGAAAAATCGAGCAGAGTAATGCGGGTTACTCTTAATTAAGAGATCACCTATGTAAGAGAGAAGTGAGGCCGCTTCTAGGGGAGTTAATGAGGGCATAACTCTTATCAAACTACTTGCAGAACCAGGCGTGTGTTCCATGGCCAAAATGGGCACAAAAATGAGAACCAAAGTGTACCAGGGAGACTCATGTGTGAAGTAAGTCATCATTTACACAAATGACGAATAGTTCAAAGACATTGCGTCTACTATTTAGTTAGTAAAGTAAGCATACTTTCATAAAGGAAGGTTCAAAGGGTCAAACCTACCTATCCTATGCAAGTTTCACCCGTAGAAATCTATCACCAAATTCTATCGAGTCTTTGGTGGCCAATTTCATTCATGTGGAGAATTGTTGAAAAATGGTTAGGAAAACCATTTAAAACCAAATTTCAATTGATTAATTTAATTAAGTTAAACTTATAATTAATCAAATATGAACATAGATTTGAGTTCTCCATAATGAGGGCTACAAGATCATATGTTTGGTTGTGTAATTTGGTTTGTGGGTGAATAAGAAATTGTCACTCAAAGATGGCTATTTAGAATGAGGGAAAGGTGTTTGTCCCACATTGGAAAAGAGAAGTGTTGAAAAGACTTTATATAGAATCCATTGTGTATGGATTGTAAAGTGTGTAAGCCGCCCAGGTCATAAGGGAAACTCGTGTATGCCCGTGCGACCTGCGGACACGAATGCAACACCGAATTGAGGGTCGGAACGCAGATTCTTTTTGCATTTCCGAAAATTCGGTTTTGACTTTTCAAATCTCTTGACTGTTCAAATTCTCCAACTGTGTTATTGTTGCTATGGAGAATTATAACAGAATTGAAATCAATGTTTGTAACATATGTACCTCATATATGTTATGATCTTTTGATTTCTATAACAGCCATTTTATTAATTGCTGATTGCAAATCCTCACTGTATAAATAGCCACTATCATTTCATTGTAATATCATCCCATTCGAAACACAATCCTCTCACACTCTCAAAATTCTTAGCTTTTCTCTGGTGATAGAAAGAGGTACCTTTCAAGTTCGTTGAAGGTTCTAGTTAGTAGTGCAACTTCCTAGAATCGTTTAGTCGTTATATCCTGGGAGACAAGCGCCAAGCATCCTTGCACCGGTAGAGGAGGCGTAAACGTCTTAAGGACAGTGTGGTATCACACACATCTCGACTAGTTCTTCCATCACCAATAGTTCGGTATTTTGGTTGAATTACTTTTCGTGTTCTTCGTTATTAAATTACATGTTTAGTTTCTATTTTATAATTATTTATAATTCAGTTTATTAAATTATATATGCAATATATCACTGCTCTTTCCAACAGGTTGATGTGTATGCGCCAACTTGGAGGGAGTGTTAGCGTGAATGACGGACGTGATTCACGGAGGGAATCAAGGAGTGATTTGTGATTAAATTGTACTCTTATTAGATTGTATATAGGACAATTCTGTGTATAGAGTTATTAAGGTGATATACAATTCTACTCTCTTGAATTCCTTTCATGATCTTTATTCATATCATAAGGGTGCAAAAGTTAGATTGAGCCCATCATTCATCAGGATTGATATTAGATCCCCAGGCAAATATAGCTGGTTCTGTGTGTAATTCGTCCACTTTATTGCGGCATTTTTAAAAGCACGATGAGTATTTGTTATATTGTTTCCAGACAATGTTAGAATTGGATTTTGCTTTAAGTCTGGAATGATGATGTTAGTTCTACTACAACATAACTGTTATCATAGGCTTTTACCCTTGCTTATTAATTTGAACGGGACAAAGAAATACATTGTTGCATTGTTAATTACCTACGAGAATAAGTAGCTCAATTGGAAATTTGCCAAAAGAACAAGGGAAGAAAATGTAGCACAATTGGAAACCTAAAGAATGGACTTGGGTCGTTTGAAATGAAGATTTGAACTCTGTTTTAGTTTTTCAATGTTTACACACCGAGTTTATGTATCAGAAATTATTTCAAAAAGTTAAAATGAAAATGAGAGTAGAAGTAAAACTATAAGTCGTTAACTGAATTTCTGGCTACCTGTATTAGCTTCCTCTTGTTCGTCATGTACGATGATCCTAGGATATAGAAAGACGTCTGTACCTTATGAACAAGATTGGATGGTAAATTGGTCAAAGTAAACTGGTAGAGGCCTCAAGGTAGATGATCAAAATGCTTGAAAGCTTCAGACAATTTGTAAAAAATCAAGCCTTTCTAATCAGTCCTTTGCACCACCATTCCATTGACAAACGTTTAGCTCTGATCACTCCTTTGTTTATTGAATGACAGAATGCTCTGACCCTCATTTATTTGACATAGTGTTTGTTCTTTCCACATTTGGGATGGAGGCAAGTGGTGCTCATCTACATATTGAAGGAGTTTGGGAAAGGAGTCATACCATATTTAGCTGATGCCTTGGAGGAGGTTGATGCTCGTGTCCCATATCAGCATAATTTTCATATCAGTGATAGGAGCACTTTGTGCGACGTTCTTAACATGTTTTTACCTCAATTTGTACTTTGCTTAGCCCTTATTGTTGTACTATTGAGTTATTGAGTCGTAGTAAGAGTCTTGAGCGGAATTGGATGCATTTTTGTGCTTACATGAGTTAAAAGGCATAATTGGTTTAGAGTCCTAGTTTGACTAGGAATCCTTGTTAGGTTTTGAAACTAATTATCTCTTACTTATGATTTTATTTTCTTATTTTCAGATTATATTAAAGAGATAATTAAAGAAAAAAAGATGGAGCCAAGTCATGCAAAAATTAAATAGAAGATGATCATTAAAGGCATAAAACATGGCATGTTTTAGGGATTAAAGCATGTCATGTTTTAGGAAATAAAACTTTCCAGGTTTTGAGCATTAAAGCATGGCATGTTTTAGGGAATAAAACTTTCCATGATTTAAGGGATTAAAGCATGACATTATTATAGGAAGAAAGAAGCAATTTCAAACCCTCCATCTTTCCTCTATATATACATGGCTTCACCTCTCAAATATCATCACTTCTCCTTTGCATTCAAGAGCCAAAACTCTACCAAAATACTACCTCAAACATCCTTCACCAAAACAACAAGCCATTCTCCCCTATATACAAATTCCATCTCCACCGAAATCACCATTGAAGACACACCTCCAAGGTTTCTATAACGTGTGATTCTCGCAACTCATCTCCACGGGTTTGTTCGTTTTTGATTTTTTTTACAATATTTTGTCTATAAAGATTGTAGTATGATGTTTGTGTGTGATTATTGTTTTGTATTAAGAATCGAAATTTTCAGATTGTTTTATTGGATTTTTGGATCTTTGCCGAATTAATGGTTTTCTATAATTAATGAGTTTGTATTTCTATTGTTGTGTTCTAATCATCTTTCTTATACTTTTAGATAATTTTCAGATATGTGCATATGAATTTAGTGCTTGGATGCATTCCCTAAGATTGTGTTTGAGTGCTAGATTCATCAACCATATTGACACAAATCGAATCATGCCCTAAGTAGGTTCGATTTGTGTTGATTAAAAGTGGTAAAAATTCTGGAAATTTGCATGTGAAATCATGGTGAGTGACGCCATACATGAAACATGTCTCCAACAAAGATTTGGTGCTTAAATGTAATCTTGTTTGATTTCTACTCTAAGTGTTATTGAATTCGATTGCATGCAAAATTAGATTAGGCCCTAAGTCAATCTAAATGTTAATTGAAATCTTGCACGATTAGATGATCACCTAAGGCTCTAATTGTATTGGTGTCTGAAAAGTATGTAATTGGTCGAATTAGAATGCATGATAGGTTCAAACTTGTAATTATGTGGTGTAATGGTAAATTTGGTTTAAGTTTGTTAAAGAGAAGTCGATCATGTAAATAATAATTTAGGTTTTATTTTAGTAGTTAATAATCAATCTCAACCCCCAATTATTTGTTAACACTAAAAGTTTAGAGTTCCCTTCAATTCCCCGGACTGAACGATCCCTGCTTATTCTATACTAACAATGATGTTTTACAGGGTTTATTATAGACGTTTTAACCAACGATCTATCATTTTGGCGCCGTTGCCGGGGAATTGAGAAAATCTCAATTCTTTGAAGTGTTAATTTTGTATTATATTGTATATTTATAAAAATAAATTCTTGTGAATAGTACGGTGAACAGTAACATTCAGTAAAAACAATTATAAGTTTTTTTTACATCTAAAAAAAAGAAAAGTAAATCTGTAATTTTTTTTTACTTTTTTTGTAAAGTGTAAAAAATGTAAAAATACTTATAAATTGTAAAAATAAAAAGTAAAAAAAAACTTTATCTTTGTAAAAATAAATTTTGTGTACAGTAAATAGTAAAATCGAAAAAAAAATTAAAAATATAAATGTATGTGAACAATAATGGGTAACAGTAAAAAACGTACAGGAAAAAATTAATTTGTTTTTTAAAATATATTTTTTGTGATAAATGTTTTAATTTTGTTGTAGTATGCATATAGGATACTTGTTACACTTAGATAATTTTTAAGGAAACTAAATGTTTATTTATGTTTAGTTTATTGTAAGTTATAAAGTGAACGGAATAGGTAAAGTCCATTTTGTTAATATTAGCCTTAACCCTCCATTTGTACCTTCCTAAGGTCACTTGGGGTTGATGGCGGCTTTTATTAACACTTTGGGGTCAATCTAACACACAAAGTTATTCCGAGCTGAGTAAGGGGGTATGCTATTTTCATAACCCTGGTTCAAGGTTTACAAAATTGGATCTCAGAGGCCCATAGACTGACATACATCTCGGTGATGGAGTCGATTGGGAAAACATCCTTTCGAGGATGTGGCCCCCGTGGTGTCCAACAAATGAGTCGTGCCTTGTGCCTATCTCTGATTCTAGCTATCCAGCCTTCTGAAACAAAGGAATGAGTTTGTGTCTAGACGACGTACTTAGGCCGCACGTCCACCTCACTTTATAACTTAGAAAATAACTTGGTATAAATAGATGTATATAGTTTCAAAAGAAAATGATATTGTAACTTTTAAGGTATATCGGATAAAGCAAGACCCTTACCTGGGACTATTTCAGTCCATTGCACAGTTAGCTCCTCTGCTCCATGTACCTTAAATGTTAGGATTGTGTGTGAATAAAATCAATTAGACTTAGTAATACTTTACACTTGTAGATTTTGTAACAAAAAAAAAACAATCAATCCGTAACAAACAAAGTGAAAAAAAAAGTTTGTATTTACTTATACTTGTATTTCATACTTTGTAAAGTTACTAATAATTGTTCTTTTCAGGCTCATGAATGTCCAAGATTAGTGGTTGGTCAGAAGAGTTTAGTGCACGCCTGAAAAGAATTCAGCCTCAAGATCAGTTTGATAACGTTTCCATTGAGTCAGATTGATTTCAAGAAGAAAGAGACTTTGGGTTCATTTCGCCATTTCCAGGTTCATCAAGTTGTGGTAGACTCAATCCATTGTTCTTTGAGGATCCAGAGTTAGAATTGTTGACAAGTCCGTGTCCTTTGGGCCAATTGAATTTCGATTTACCTGATCCAGTGCCCACAGTTCAAAGCCGAACAAAGGAAAACCTAGTTCCAAAACCAGAAATGGCATCGATCAGAGAGCAGAATGGCCAAGTAGAAGGAGCAGTTGGGGGGACATCATCCTCTAACATAGCGTACCCTATTCCAGAGGAGGGCAAGACGAGTGATTTTGAGTTGAAGAGTGGGTTCCTGCATCATTTGCCTAAGTTCCATGGACTCTCAGGAGATGACCCCAATCAACATCTCACTATGTTCCAGTTCAACTGTGAGACTATGTGCCCTAGAGGAGCAGACATTCAGATAGTGAAGATGAGAGCGTTTCCTTACTCATTGGAGGATCGTGCTCAAAAGTGGTTGTTTGAGGTACCTACTGGTAGGATTACTTCATGGACAACAATGGTCAATGAGTTTTTGTCGAAGTATTTTCCCTCATCAAGGGTGACACACATCAGGAAGCAGATAACAGGAATCATGCAAGGACCAGATGAGTCATTCTACAACTACTATGAGAGGTTCAAATCTCTTGTAGCATCATGCCCAGCCCATGGCATTAGAGAAGGTATGTTGCTTCAATATTTCTATGAAGGATTACTACAAATGGAAAGAGAGTTCCTTGATTCAGTTGCTGGTGGATCGTTTTTGGACAAGAGCAATGTAGTAGCAAAGGATCTTTTGGAGAAGAGAGCTATGAACAACCAACAATTTGGAACATATGCTAGTTCTACACGGAAGGTACATGAGACCAACTCGAGTTCAAGCTCTGCTCTAGAGGACAAGGTGGATAAGTTGTCCAAGATGATGAGTCATTTCATGAAGACTAGTGGAGCTCAAGTTTGTGGAATATGTACGGATGGGCACCCTACTGATCAGTATCCTCAAGTTGCTTCTAGTGGAGGGTATGAGGAAGTCAATGCCCTTGGTTATCAAGGAGGTCAGAGGTACAATCCATTTTCGAATACCTACAACCCTAGCCTACGTGATCATCCAAACTTTCGGTGGTCCAATAATGAGAATGTACTAAGGCCACATCAGAATGCTATGCAATTTGGGCCTCGTCCGGCTGGTTTGTTTAGACCACAAGCTCCACTACTCAATGTTCCACCTCCCAACGTGGCTAGTACTCCTAATTATGATGAGATGTTGAAATCTTTAGTTGATGGACAAAGTCAATTGAATACCGTGACTCAAACTTTGGTGGCGGGTCAACAAGCGAATAGCAAGGACATTGCGGAGCTAAAAACGCATATGGGCCAGGTAGTAGACTTCATGGGCCGTTTTTCTGAGCAAGGAAAGTTGTCAAGTGGTGTCATACCTAACCCAAAGAATGAGCAAGCCCAAGCTATCATGACAAGGAGTGGGTTCGAGCTAAAGGAGCGGCCTAGTATTGCTAGGAAGGCCCAAACAGCCCATGTTCTTGAGGAGGGTGACGACATGGCTATGATGAATGTCTTGGAGAAAGATCCAGTTACCTCAAAGAAAGAGAGTGTGCCGATCCATGAAACACACAAAGGTACAAATGCTAACTCAAATGAATTAGTTAAAACTAATCCTATTTCGTATGTACCTTTCCCTTCTAGGTTTGCAAAGAGCAAGAAAGATAAATCTGATGAGGAGGTGTTAGAGGTCTTTAGGAAGGTGCAAGTTAACTTTCCATTGTTAGGGTGTATCAAGCAGATCCCTAAATATGCAAAATTTCTTAAGGAGCTTTGCACTTCAAGAAGACAAATTAGGGAAGAAAAGGTAGTGAAGATGAATGAGACAGTTTCAACTGTCATACAAAGGAAGCTACCCCCTAAGATGAAGGATCCGGGAAGTTTCTCTGTCCCATGTAAAATTGGTAACACATTATTTGATAATGTTATGCTTGATCTAGGTGCTTCGATAAATGTCATGCCATATAATGTTTATCAATCACTAGGATTAGGACCCTTGAAGAATGATAACGTGATTATCCAATTAGCAGATCGATCTAACAAGTACCCTAAGGGGTATGTTGAGGATGTCCTTGTGCAGGTCAGTCACTTGATTTTTCCTGCAGATTTCTATGTGCTAGACATGGAGGTATCACCCTTGGAGACAACTCCACTACTTTTAGGGAGACCGTTCATGAGAACTGCAAGGACATGCATCGATGTTGCAAATGGGAGTTTGACGATGGAGTTTGATGGAAATGTTATCAGCTTCAACATTTTTGAGGTAATGAAGTACCCAGTTTCTGACATTAACTCATGTTTTTCTGTGGATGATTCTATTGCACAGGTTATGTCAGAGACGTTAGAAGCATAGCAATTAGCTATGGAGCAAGGGGCCGGATTTGACAAGCATGGGACCGTGTCCCAAGAAAGGAGTGGGCTGACTTTGAGCCCAAAATTTTTGAAATAGTGAATGAGCTTGAAGCTCAACCATACAAAAGGTATCCCTCTTTCTTGTCAATTCCCATTTCCACTAATAAATTGTTACCATCTGTGGTACAAACCCCAAAGTTAGATTTGAAGGAGCTTCCAGATCATTTGAAGTATGTGTACCTTGAAAAGAATGATACTCTACCAGTTATTGTGTCATCAACACTGAGTAATCAGCAAGAAGCTAGATTGATTGATGTGCTTAAGAGGAACAAGACCGCTATTGGATGGACTTTGGCGGATATCAAGGGGATCAACCCTACAACTTGTGTTCATAGGATACTTTTGGAGGATGGCGCCAAGCCTACACGTGATGCTCAGAGGAGATTGCACCCACCAATGATGAAAATCGTGAAAGATGAGGTGATCAAGCTGCTTGATTGTGGAGTGATCTATCCTATCTCGGACAGTTGGTGGATTTCACCAGTGCAAATTGTGCCTAAGAAGAGTGGGGTGACTGTTGTGAAAAATGAGGCGAATGAGTTGGTACCCCAGAGGTTGGTGACCGGTCATAGGATGTGCATTGATTATAGGAAGTTGAATGCTACAACACGCAAGGATCACATGCCTTTGCCGTTCATGGACCAGATGTTGGAGAGATTAGCTGGACACGAGTTCTATTGTTTTCTAGATGGGTACAGTGGGTACAACCAGATATGCATTCATCCGGAGGATCAAGAGAAGACGACATTTACATGTCCATTTGGCACTTTTGCCTATCGACGCATGCATTTTGGTTTGTGCAACGCACCAGGTACATTTCAACGATGTATGCTTGCTATTTTCTCTATCTTTATCAAAAATATCATTGAGGTATTTATGGATGATTTTAGTGTTTATGGAAAAGACTTTGATGCATGTTTAGAGAACTTAGAGTTAATCTTGAGAAGGTGTGTAGAAACTAACCTTGTTCTTAATTGGGAAAAATGTCATTTCATGGTGAATCAAGGGATAGTTTTGGGACATATTATATCTGCTAAGGGTATTGAGGTAGACAAGGCTAAGGTTGATATTGTTCATCACTTACCCTCTCCCACAACTGTGAGAGGTTCGTTCTTTCCTTGGTCATGCAGGATTTTATAGGAGATTCATCAAGGATTTTTCCATGGTGGCGAGACCTATGTGTACCCTATTGCAAAAGGAGGTGTCGTTCATATGGGATGATGCATGTGAGAAAGCGTTTGTGAAATTGAAAGAGTTGTTGACTAGTGCACCCATCATTTGTCCTCCGGATTGGAACCTGCCACTCGAATTGATGTGTGATGCTTCGGACTATGCAATTGGGGCAGTGTTGGGCCAAAGAAGAGAAAAGAAGCATGCAGTGATTTACTATGCGTCTAGGACTCTTAATGAGGCCCAGATAAATTATTCGACTACTGAAAAGGAGCTTTTGGCTGTAATCTTTGCTTTAGAAAAATTTCGATCATATCTTTTGCATTCTAAAGTTATTGTGTATTCTGACCATGCAGCCTTAAGATATTTGATGACTAAAAAAGATGCTAAGCCCAGGTTGATCCGGTGGATACTGTTGATTCAAGAATTTGACCTTGAGATTCGAGATAAGAAGGGAAGTGAGAATGTGGTGGCTGATCATTTGAGTAGGATTGTGCGAGATAAGGAAAGAGAGCCACTACGTGAGACTTTCCCAGATGAGCAACTCTTTGGGATGGAGGTAAGTGTGCCTTGGTATGCAGACATTGTCAATTATTTAGTTACTAAGACTTTTCCTAGTACACTTTCGCATGCTAATAAGGCTAAATTAAAGAAAATGGCTAGACATTATATGTGGGATGAACCGTATTTATGGAAACAATGTAATGATCAAGTCATTAGGAGATGTGTCCCAGAAAATGAGCATAGGTCAATTCTTAACTTTTGTCATAATGAGGCATGTGGAGGTCATTTTGGGCCTCGTAGAACAGCTTTGAAGGTGTTTGAATGTGGATTTTATTGGCCTACTATTTTCAAAGATGCATACATGTTTTGTGTTTCTTGTGATAGGTGTCAACGGACAGGTAAGATTGGTCCAAGAGATCAAATGCCCCTTACTCTTATTATTACTGTCAAAATTTTTGATGTTTGGGGTATAGATTTCATGGGTCCATTTCCTTCGTCTAGAGGATTCTTGTATATCTTATTCACTGTTGATTATGTGTCAAAGTGGGTGGAGGCAAAGGCCACCAAGACTAATGATTCAAAAGTGGTTGCAGGTTTCTTGAGAACTAACATATTTTGCAGGTTTGGAGTACCACGTGTTTTGATAAGTGATGGAGGTTCTCATTTCTGCAACCGGACAATTGAGGCATTGCTCAAGAAGTATGGAGTAACCCACAAAGTTTCGACACCATATCATCCTCAGACAAGTGGCATGGCAGAAGTGTCTAATAGAGAAATCAAGGGAGTTCTGGAGAAAACTGTAGGTCCAACAAGGAAGGATTGGAGTGATCGGTTGGATGATGCATTATGGGCCTACAGGACCGCGTACAAGACGCCTATTGGGATGTCACCATTCAGATTGATGTATGGGAAGGCATGTCACATTCCAGTGGAGTTAGAGCACAGAGCATGGTGGGCGGTGAAGAAGTTCAACATGAGCTTGGATGAAGCAGGTCTACATCGAAAGTTGCAGCTCAATGAGCTTGAGGAGATTAGGAATGAGGCTTACGATGCTTCGTGGATTTACAAGGAGAAAACTCGTGCTTACCATGACAAAATGATTAGAGGAAAGAAGTTCCAAGTGGGCCAGAAAGTTTTGTTATTCCATTCGAGGCTTATGTTGTTTCCAGGGAAACTTTGTTCGCGTTGGGTTGGCCCATTTGTTGTTACTAACGTGTTTGCTCATGGTGCAGTTGAGATTAAAAGTGATACAACAGGGAAGACATTCAAGGTAAATGGGCATCGACTTAAGCCCTACTATGAGCCATTTGAGGAGCACACGTATGAGGAGACAATTGTGAGAGATGCGCCTAACGGAGAATGAACATGAGAAAGTCTAGGCTGAGAGACTATAAAACTCAAGCGCTGCATGGGTGGCAACCCATTTCAACCGTATCTGTGGAGAAGTCGTCTACGGGAGTTTGAATTTTCTAATCCCTTCACTCTTATGGTTGACTTGTATATGTGTTGATATGTGATCTTATTCTATGCTTGTGAATTACATTCTTACTATTGAGCTTACATTGAGGACAATGTAATTTTCTAAGTGTGGGTAGGGTTGCAAGTTCATTGATTATTTGTGTCATGATAAAAAAAAAATTCCAAAAAAATAAAAAATAAAAATTATTGCTTTATTGAGTCTTAGGATGCCCCTAAAGTCTAGGATGATTATGTCTCTAAAATACATAGATGATGGTTTTGCATTTAATACGAATTGAATTGTAAGTTTCATTGATGATGTGGATTTGGTATGAACATGTGAGATTTCGATTGATTGATTATGACATACATGTTTTGGTCAGTTTAAAGTCCATAACAACCTGTGAGTTTTTTAGCCTATATGTACTTTTTTTTCATGAGATGTAATTTGAAATTTCGTGATTATTCATGAACCTCATTATTCTTTGCATATTCAATAACTATGTGTCATAGCTTTTAATGGACTCTAGAATTTACTAGAACTCACTTTGGTGATTGTTGAAACATTTAAGTCATAAAATGCTCTGATTTTGAAAATGATTTATGGATCATTTCTAGGAATACCACCACTTTAACCAAACAACTATGTATCCCTATATGTGCCTTGTTTGGGACCCCTTAGTTGAACCACATTTGAGCCTACATTGAGCCTTTTATTCATCACCTATGTTATCTCCATGCTTAGTATAGTTACCTCTACCTTGTCCTATAGATTTGGCAGAATTCTTATTGAGATGATGTTGTGATGATACATGAAATAAGTGTGGGGTGGAAGGCATTTGAAAAAAAAAATCAACAAGCTTTTAAGCAAGCATTGCCGAAAAAAAAGAACAAGAAAAAGAAAAAAAAAGAGAATGATGAACTCGGCAAGAAAAGAAAAAATGTTATGTTGTCTTTTATTTGTGATTTGGAGTTGAGTTGTAATTGAAGGTCTAAAAATTTTTACTTGACCTTTGTCCATGTTCACTTTGTGGTTAGAATGATGATTGTGCCCAACTTGTTATATTCGGCCCCTGATGGTGTGTGGTGTCATAAGGATGATGTTTACTCTGCTAAGTCTATAGGATTACCTTTGTGATTCCTTGATATTCCATGCCTTTAGCTACGCCTAAACATTTACCTTATCTAATGATCCTAATGATTCTTAAAATGAGCAAATCTTGGTTTGTGGAGATGATCACAAGAGTTGAGCATATGGTTTTGGTCCATATGTGCACTTAGTTGTTAAATGAGGTTTCCTATGTTATTCACAAAGTGCTTTCATTTGTTGAAATATGCAAGTTATTTGATGCCTTAATATCTTTTCTCTTGCATATACTTATGTGTGAATGATAACCATGAATTTGAGTGAAAAGAAGAGAGTATGCCTGGTGAGGAGGATTGGATTGACTAAACATGTTAAATGCTTATTGTCTCGTATCTGACTAATTCATACTATGAAGCATGTTTATGAAACTTGGAATTTATGTGCTTACATTCAAATGCTTAAACTTGAAAACTATGTGTTTTGAGATTCTGAGACAATCATTTAGGGGCAATAGTGTCTCATTTAGTTTTGTTTTGCTAAGGGACTAGCAAAAGCCAAGTGTGGGGTAGTTGATAGGAGCACTTTGTGCGACGTTCTTAACATGTTTTTACCTCAATTTGTACTTTGCTTAGCCCTTATTGTTGTACTATTGAGTTATTGAGTCGTAGTAAGAGTCTTGAGCGGTATTGGATGCATTTTTGTGCTTACATGAGTTAAAAGGCATAATTGGTTTAGAGTCCTAGTTTGACTAGGAATCCTTGTTAGGTTTTGAAACTAATTATCTCTTACTTATGATTTTATTTTCTTATTTTCAGATTATATTAAAGAGATAATTAAAGAAAAAAAGATGGAGCCAAGTCATGCAAAAATTAAATAGAAGATGATCATTAAAGGCATAAAACATGGCATGTTTTAGGGATTAAAGCATGTCATGTTTTAGGAAATAAAACTTTCCAGGTTTTGAGCATTAAAGCATGGCATGTTTTAGGGAATAAAACTTTCCATGATTTAAGGGATTAAAGCATGACATTATTATAGGAAGAAAGAAGCAATTTCAAACCCTCCATCTTTCCTCTATATATACATGGCTTCACCTCTCAAATATCATCACTTCTCCTTTGCATTCAAGAGCCAAAACTCTACCAAAATACTACCTCAAACATCCTTCACCAAAACAACAAGCCATTCTCCCCTATATACAAATTCCATCTCCACCGAAATCACCATTGAAGACACACCTCCAAGGTTTCTACAACGTGTGATTCTCGCAACCCATCTCCACGGGTTTGTTCGTTTTTGATTTTTTTACAATACTTTGTCTATAAAGATTGTAGTATGATGTTTGTGTGTGATTATTTTTTTGTATTAAGAATCGAAATTTTCAGATTGTTTTATTGGATTTTTGGATCTTTGCCGAATTGATGGTTTTCTATAATTAATGAGTTTGTATTTCTATTGTTGTGTTCTAATCATCTTTCTCATACTTTTAGATAATTTTCAGATATGTGCATATGAATTTAGTGCTTGGATGCATTCCCTAAGATTGTGTTTGAGTGCTAGATTCATCAACCATATTGACACAAATCGAATCATGCCCTAAGTAGGTTTGATTTGTGTTGATTAAAAGTGGTAAAAATTCTGGAAATTTGCATGTGAAATCATGGTGAGTGACGCCATACATGAAACATGTATCCAACAAAGATTTGGTGCTTAAATGTAATCTTGTTTGATTTCTACTCTAAGTGTTATTGAATTCGATTGCATGCAAAATTAGATTAGGCCCTAAGTCAATCTAAATGTTAATTGAAATCTTGCACGATTAGATGATCCCCTAAGGTTCTAATTGTATTGGTGTCTAAAAACTATGTAATTAGTCGAATTAGAATGCATGATAGGTTCAAACTTGTAATTATGTGGTGTAATGGTAAATTTGGTTTAAGTTTGTTAAAGAGAAGTCGATCATGTAAATAATAATTTAGGTTTTATTTTAGTAGTTAATAATCAATCTCAAACCCCTAATTATTTGTTAACACTAAAAGTTTAGAGTTCCCTTCAATTTCCCGGACTGAACGATCCCTGCTTATTCTATACTAACAATGATGTTTTACAAAGTTTATTATAGACGTTTTAACCAACGATCTATCAATCAGTCACAGATAGCCAAAAATAGTTCAAGAGCATTACAAGCTAAAGACAACGCAAACCAGGGTCTTCATCATCCACATGACAATTGACCTGTCATCCAGACTATTCTAGACTATTTGCCAAGGCAAAAGAGATTGGAGTGATGAGTGAAGGTTATGTTAGTTTGGCTCACAACTAATTACGTACCTAATGCTTTGAAGTCTCTGAATTCTTCAGCCATAAATTTCTTGCAAGGAGTTTTAGGTATGCAAACTTACATTATGCTCACAGTGCACGAATTATTCTCACAACGATTAGTAAATTAATCTATCATTAATTCAGTGGGTAGGAACTAACATTCTTATGATTTTGAGAAATTACGTACAATTTGTTTTCTAATATATATGAATATAGATACAATATTCAACACCTTTTTAATTATAGAAGAAGGTTCTACAATTCGAACATGACTATTGTTGTTTTAGACAAACAGTATACACAATCTGAGAAGAAACTAAACGAAATATATATGAATGAGATATCAGATATGAGTGATCAAATAATTATCTGTGCGGCTCAAATAATTATCTGACGAAAGAGATTTTTTTTTTGAAAAACCGACGATATATTAAGAACCAAGGCACAACTTACATAGAGTTGAGGATATTGTCAACGTTAGGAGGGATACATCCATACAAATTTGTCACAACCCCGAAATTTCGAATGATAGAAATTCTAATTTGAAGTCATGAAAACTCTAAAATAATTCCAAATATATTGAAATCATCTTATAGCAACAGTATATCGAAACTGAGTTCACAGTACGACTCAGTCAACTTGAATAATACATAACCAATTTATACCTCAAGTATTATAACAATTGGAAATGTAATTTTTCACTCAATCCTCATCACAAACAAAAGAAAGAAGCCCTCAGTAATCTTCTGAGTAAGCTCTCCAAACCTGCTAATCCCCACCTGCAGAACTATTCCCTACACCATCGATTTGGTGCACCAGGATTTTTCATTTCTAGACTTCAAACAACTCGAATCTCTCCCAAACACTAACCCAGATCGGTAGGGGACGAAAAATACGGTTCCAACGCCATTGGTCTCACTCAATTCCATCGCAGGACGATGGAGATATGGCCGGAGAAAGATCCGGCAACCAAGAGGGAAAAATCGCGTGAACATTTATAAGCTGATTTTGAAAAAAAACCTGATTTTCTTAATTTCTAATCTCCTCTCATTCCTTTTATACTTATTCCAAAATCCGAAATCAAATTTCCGTTGCTAACAACTTTCACATACGACATCCGATTAAAGCGTGTCGTTCGTCTACGAACTCGTATTGACGAACTCTACGACTTTCATGAATGAAGTTTTCTGAAAAGAGTGACGGATTAAAAGTCAACTCTTGGGTCAAATGAATTTAATCAAATAACACACATTTGGCTCTCGAAACCAATTTCTACTTCGAACAACGAAAAAATAAAAGACGTAAAATGTGAATTTAATCAAATTACAATTCCCTTAATTTTTGAGAAATTAAAAGAAATTGTATTGAAAATTCGGATTATTACACTACTGATGAGAAAGTTTGGTACACTGAGAAAGCAAACTGACAATATATGGTATATCATTATATAGATCAGAAACGTGTGCCAATGCTGGCTTGCATTAATTATTGGTAATTTCTATTCTTGCGACCGTATATAAGTAAATGCTGTGCCAAAATGCAGGTGTAAATGTGGTTCAGTGGTTGGCTACTTGGCTACCTCCCTCGGCAGTTGTATTCCTCCTAGTAGTTATAGGAGAATTCGAGCATGCATGTTTCGAGTTTCGACTAATGCTTATAGTAGTCACATGTGTAGAGTGGATTCATGACACTACGTTCTGTTCAGACAGCTTGGAAAAACACTTCTGGTTATCTTGATCAATGATTCAGGTGAATTGACGTGATCCGGCGACTAATTTCCAATTCATCATGAAATCCTGATATACGTACCTTGAGGAAATTGTGTTACGGTCACGAAGAAAATTGATCTTCACCCGCGACCAAATTTACACTAAACCTATTTAGTTCGATTTACTCTTTAATTGTCAATCGAGATTAAGATGCGCAAGTAATGTTCACTACTATCTATGGCTATGATGACAAACTTTAAATGAGAAATAGTGGTAGACGTAATAAATCTAATAAATTGCAAGTGATAATGGCCGACTTCCTGGTTCCTACCAGATAGTAGATATAATTGGTTTTTCATTTAATTTTTATTTTAAGCTATTCATTACATAAATAGCGTAAAAACTAAAAAGTCGTTATATTTCTGGTTTTTCAGGCACTGCTACAAATTTTGCCTGTAACTGCCTTACAAGGTTTTATGTACTTTGTCCCAAGTCCCAATCACCTTTACATAGAATTCCAACAAATCATCATCACCTCCTTATTACAGAAGCCATGACAGCCCCATCAATCAATATCCCAATCGCCAACTTCCCTCTTCCTCTTTCTCTTCCCATTTCTAATCCCTCCTATACAAACCTCTTCACCCACAAAATTAGCCATTGTGTTCATCCCACCAAAACAAAGCCATGATAAGCTAAGCTAGTACCCTTCAAGATTGACCAACAACACCACCCAAATCCAACCCCAAAACCCTCTAGACCCTCTAGACCCTCCACACCCCCAACCCCCATTTCACGCTTTCATCATCACCCTCGTCAGAAAACACACGGTCGATTAATCACGTTGGTTGATCGATTAGTGCTCTTTACGTGTAACAAGACTCGTCAACAACTATGGTGGGAGAATCGAGGAAATGGGTGATACTTGTGGCAACGACATGGATTCAGGCGTTTACGGGCACCAACTTCGACTTCTCGTCTTACTCCTCCGAATTGAAAACGGTTCTTGGGATATCCCAGGTGCAACTCAACTACCTTTCTGTGGCTTCTGACATGGGAAAGGCCTTGGGGTGGTGTTCAGGTGTTTCCCTCATGTATTTTCCTTTGTGGGCTGTTATGTTCATGGCTGCCTTCATGGGTTTGTTTGGTTATGGCCTTCAATGGTTTGTCATTCAAAAAATGATCACCCTGCCTTATGTTCTGGTTAGTTTTTTCTCCCTCCTATATTTTATGGGTTTTTATTTGTTTGCATATGCATGGTTTAGTGTTTTCTTTGATGAATTTATGTGATTGGTTTACTCAGTTTTGACCAACAATTGGTGAACCTAGAAGGGCCACCAAAAGACCAACCAAACCACAAGTAATGTTCAAGAATGTTAGATTGGTGTCCGTCCTACTCTTTCTTCATGTGTAGGTTAGCTAGAAAACTTAGAAAGAGACAATTTAGGCACAAATGGTGAGTGAGGCAAACACATCATCCCCTCTCTGTTCTCTTTTTCTTTGGTCTGAACCACATCATCCATCTCCATCAGTCACTACCAGTTTCTAAAGATTGTGGGTCACACTGATTGCTTCTGCAGTGTTAAGCATAATACAGACAAGCATAACTATCATTTTCTCGATCCAAAAATAATCCAACTGTCAGTAAAATTATTTATTTAAATGAGAAAAAACATTATTTCTTTGTTACAATGTTCCCTTGAGATTTGCATTTAGGATAAGTTTATCGGTTTACTATGAAGAGAAGACTGGAAAAAAGATGCTAGATTTTAATAGGATCCTAACTGTAAGTCAAGGGATATGGTTGGTAGCTCAAAGATTCTACAATGAAAGAGTCATGGATATTTCATATATTAAATTAAGTTTCTTTATATGTCTATTATTCCATAAAAAGAAAAAGAGTTTTGATGTTGACTTCTGTAAGCACCCAACTACTGCATCCCTTCATGTTCATCGGTGAACTAAAACCCTGCTGCAGGATAGCCAAAGGCCCTTAGACATATTGAAATGCAAGTTTTTTTTGTTTGATCATCTAAAATGGTTAACATAATGGAATTATGACTTGAAACAAAACTAAGTCAAAAATGTAGCTGACTTGGTGCTAATTTATGGTTTTGGCAGGTATTCCTATTGTGCTTGTTGGCAGGATGTAGCATCTGTTGGTTCAACACAGTCTGCTATGTTTTGTGCATTCGACACTTCCAAGCCAACAGGGCACTTGCATTGTCCCTAACAATTAGCTTCAATGGCGTAAGTGCAGCCCTCTACAGCCTCATTGCCAATGCGCTAAACCCCTCCGATGACAACCTGTACCTCCTCTTGAATGCACTACTTCCTCTCTTCACATCTGGTGCTGCGCTAGTGCCTCTGCTGCGTCAACCCCCTCTGATTCAGCCACTTTCTCCTGAGGCTACTAAACGTGACTCCAGGATTTTTCTTTGCCTGAACATCGTAGCAGTAGTAACTGGCCTATATCTCCTCCTCCTGAACTCACTATCCTCTAAGATATCAAATGCTCGAATTCTCTTGGTTGGTGCTATTTTCCTCCTGATCCTACCTTTGTGTCTGCCCGGCATTGCATATGCTAGGGAGTGGGCTCGTAGAAACATGCTCTTCAGCTTCCAGAATGATGATTTATCAGACTTCACTCTGGCCAACCCTGATGACCTTGAGCTCCATAAGGAACTCATTGGAGAAAATGAAAATGGTAATGTGGTGAATGCCACTTCTTATGGGCTGATAGACAAGGAAGGTTGTTTATGGTGTTTTGGGAAGGTGATGGAAAAAGACAGGTTGACAGTGCTAGGGGAGGAACACTCTGCTCGGCTGCTGGTACGCCGCTGGGACTTTTGGCTATACTATGGTGCATACTTCTGTGGAGGAACTATTGGATTAGTCTATAGCAACAATCTTGGGCAGATTTCAGAATCACTTGGATACAGTAACATGACCAGTTCTCTTGTCACACTATATTCTTCATGCTCCTTCTTTGGTCGTTTACTGGCAGCTGCCCCGGATTTCCTTCGCGAGTAAGTATCTTTTACCATAGGGAAAATTACCAAATTTTATTGCTTTATAACTGTGGAATCAGAAACTCAATATGCCATAAAAGCTAACCTCGAGTCCTGGTAATGCAGTAAGGTATACTTCGCAAGGACTGGATGGCTTGCAGTTGCGCTGGTGCCAACACCAATTGCCTTCCTCCTGCTTAGTCTATCTGGCAGTGATGAAGCAATGTTGCGTGCCGGAACAGGCTTGATTGGGATAAGCTCTGGGTTTGTATTTTCTGCGGCTGTGTCAGTAACATCAGAGCTGTTTGGACCAAACAGCGCAGGTGTAAACCACAACATCCTCATCACCAACATTCCTATAGGTTCACTCCTCTACGGCCTACTCGCAGCTCTGGTGTATGATTCCAATGAAGGAAGCTCATTAATCCAGGTGAACATGTTAAAAGAAGCAACATTGTGCATGGGTAGGTCATGCTACTTGCAGACATTCATATGGTGGGGATGCATTTCTGTTATAGGATTAGCATCAAGCATCTTGCTATACCTACGGACGAGAGCTGCTTACAATCGGTTTGAGAGGAACAGATGTCGAACAGAGTCATCCTCTTAGCTTTATATTCAAATTTTGTTGGTACACTTAAGCTAAATGCTTATGGACGTGTGTGTATCTCAAAAACATTCAACAATATTACAACATAGAAATCGATACAGAGTAGATGAAGTAATATTCATGTTACATTGTACATAAGACAATAGAGAAATAGACGTCAGAATTATGTAGAGAACTTTATCAAGCCTTCTTTTTTTCTTTACATCTTTCGTTTATCTGTTGCTAGCGCATAGTAATTGCATGATGTTCTACTGAAGGGTACTTCAGTGTGCAAACAAGTGATGCATGCTCATGTAACAAAAGTTCAAAAAAAGAAAGAAGAATCATGTCAAAATAGAGCAGAACAACTAAACCGGAACATCTGAATCGAATCATATTCTAATTTTAAAGAGATCCTATAATCAAACTTATACATTATCCCGAAACCAAAAATGTTGTTCTGGAAACAAGGGGAACCTTTTGTGTGAGCAGGAACCGGCAGGTGATCATATAATTTTGCTTATAGGATACTCTTCTACGGGAAAGGGTTCAGCAGGAGCCAAACCATCTTTAGCTTCAACAAAGGGCAATCTTTTGTGTTAAAAAACTGGCAGCCTATTCAATTTCCTTTCAAGTTGTTAGAGGCTCCCCAATGTGTGTGGGTTGAGACAATGGCATAGAAAAGGATTTCCATAAAAATTGCTCAAGTTCATTTGCTTGCATTTCAGTAATGGATCATCTACTTGGTAAACTAAGATTTCACAAAGAAAACTGTAAATAACTGAATTAACGACGTTTCTAAAATCCTCTCTCTTAACCAACTCTGTCTCACTATCTCATAATGAACAGGATCAATACTAGTGATCCTGGTCAAATTTTCAGTCAATATAGTTGTTTCTGGTTCGACATTTGCAAAACGTACGATGTGATCCTTGTAACGTGCCCCATTACCTTAACTTCAAAGTTTCCATCTTTCCTTGAAATCCAAATTATAAGTTGATAAACAGCTTTGAAGAGGATGAGAAATATAAGCTTTGAGATTATCATTTTAGTAGCTTCAATCTAGTCTCTTGCAAAAACTTGACCTATTGTACTTCTACAATATATTAGCTGTCTGCATTACATTTTTTCTTCGTTTTGTGGTTTTTCCTGACAATTGGTATCTTGGTTCTTCTCCTTTTTTTTGGTCTGATATTGGTATCTTGTTTCGGAAGGATTACTATCCTTGTGTTTATGCTTAAGTTATAAGCAAAGGAACATAGAGCTTGGTCTGTGATGACTTTGTTCAGAAAAGTATTTGTTTTTTAATTTCTTGTTTCTGACATGCATGGTAACTCTTAATCTGTTGGTGTTTTATTTTTTGTTTCAAAGAATCTGAGTATTTCTTGTCATAACATATAAACCAATAAACTATAATGTCACATTGTCACGTAGAGAGATGAAATAGTTCAACTAGGCTGTGATCGAGTATTTCTGTTTTAAACAGAATTACAAACATAATATCATGCAATCTGATCAGCACATTGGAAAGAACATCTGTGGTTAATTAAGGCTTCTTATTTAAAAAGATTGGTTCTGGGAAGAAGTTACTCTACACTTTGAAATAGCCTCTCTAAAATTTGACCCTCTGTAATCTGTATAGCACTATAGCTCAAAAGTATATACAGGTACTAACAATTGGATCCTGATTATGGATGCAAATTGTTTGTCTGCATTTTCATCTTATAATATAAGGAAATCAATCTACCCTTCTTCAACTATAACTTTCTTTCATTGTATTCTTATTTAGTTTCTTGGTTGTAGTATAAGTGATCTAGCTGATGAGCAATCTGGTTATGGTATTTGCAATATCCCTAACTTTTAACCTGCTGAGATAGCAAGAACCTGCTGAATTTTGTTTTGTGCTTTTTTTTAAGGTAGTAAATTGTAATAACCCGAATTTCATTATTAATTTCTTGTAATTTCATGGAAATTAATGAAGTGATATTTTGGTTACATCTATATTCTGCGTCTTTTAAATAGCCTTCATTTGAAGTAGAAATCGGTTCGAGAACCATTAAGTTATTTTACGATTTAATTCATTCGGCTCAAGAGTTGACTTTTGATATGTTACTCGTTTCCGAAAACTTCATTCACGAAAGTTTGTAGAGCTCGTCGATACAAATTCATACACACGTGACACGTTTTATTCGGACGTCATTTAAGAGAGTTATTATAATTTAAGAGGAGAAAAGGGGGAGGGGTGAAAATTGGAAACTTTTTGGGAAAATATATATATTTTTCCCACCGACTTGTTTTTCTCTTTCTTCTTGTAATAACCCGATTTTTCGGGTTCAATTTGTATGAATTCTTAGAAATTTATAATCTTGGAAAATTTAATAAATCGCATTTTTCGCTTCACGACGATATCAAATCGAAAACGGAACTGTCTTCGGAAACCTAAATTGGAAAAACGTTACGTTTCCGCGACGCGGGAGTTGACTTTTACTCCGTCGAACATTTTCGAAAACTTCCTTCACAAAAGTTGTAGAGCTCGTCGGTACGATTTTGTGGATACGTCACATGTTCTAATCGGACGTCGTATGTGAAAGTTATTAGTGACGGAAGTTAGTTTCCGATTTTAGAAAAAGTATAAAAAGGAGTTTTTGGAAACTAGGGTTTCCAAAAACAGAAACCCTCTCTCTCCTTCTCTCAGCCCACAACCACCCCTCTCTCTCTCTCTCTCCCCGACCCTTTCTCCTTCTCAAATCGCCTCCGGCGATCTCCATGACTCCGGCCTCAGTGGCTCTCACCGTCGGTCCCTGAGGAACCACACGGTCTCCAGCTGCCACCCTCGGACGTATCACAGTGCCGCTCTCCGCAACGAAGCTCGATCGACAACTGGAAGCTCCTGCGTTTCGCCGCCGTCCATGCTCCGTCTCCGGCGACGCAAGCACTGGGCAATAGTCCCTCTCCACCGCCCCTCACCCCCGGTGCCTTCTGCGATTGATTTGCGACTCGAATCTAGCCGCATCACATCCTCCCCGAAAATCGACCTCGTCGGCATCTCGAGCTCCTCCGGCGACTTCCCGGCGGTCCTAGGTCCAATCTAGGTATGGAAATGCATTAATACGACTGTTGTACATTTTGTGTGTGGATTGTGTTGATTTGAGGAGTTTCGGAGGAGGAGGGGAGGTACGTACCGCCACCCTAGGCGGCGCATGAGGGACAATGAGATGGGCTATAGACGTCCTTATGCCGTGGAAGGGTGCAGGGGAAGAAAAGGAAGGGTTTTGGGCGGTGGTGGGTGAGCTACGCGCTGGTTTTGGAAGTGGCGCATGGGCCCCACGTGCTGCCACTGTGGGCGGCGGTGTTACCGGAGGTGGCGCATGAACCCCACGCGCCACCATGTGCGGTGGCGCGTGAATAGTGATTTCCAAACATTCACTTTTTAAAAAGTAATTTCCGTACAGTAAATATGACAGTAATTTCTGTACAGTAAATGTGACAGTAATGTATGTATTACTGTACAGTGAAAATGTGACAGTAATTTCTGTACGCTAAATTGTAAAAGTGATTTCTGAGCAGTAAATGTAAAAGTAAATTACGCACGGTAATTGTAATAGTAATTTTCTGAAATAGTAAATCGGTGATTAGTATTTACTGGAACAGTAATACGTAAATAGTACGTACAAGAATAATAATACGTAAATAGTATGTACACGAACAGTAATACGTGAAAAGTATGTATGTGAACAGTAATTACGTGAACACCGTAAATTGCTAAGCAGTAACAGTAGTACTGATTCGGCGTTTGAGGTTTACGTAATGTTTCTAATCACTTGTTATCCAATCTAGGTGATCGACTAAATAAGTGAAGGATTTGCTTTCGGTATTGTGGAAATTACGCTCAGGAAAATAAGGTGAGTAAATCTCACTATAACGAGTCTACCCTTGGCGGTGATTCATAATTACACTTTATTTTAAAGGGTCGAACTATGATATGTATATGATATAGTGGGTTGTGTATGTGTAGAAATGGTAAAATCGATACATATATATGGGTTGATATATTATATACTGTCATATTTCTATTTCAAATGAGTTTATTTATAGCACTGATATTTATTTTATTTAAGCATGAATCGCTTGTCCTTTTGTGCAATAACATGTGAGGAACGTATTGTACGTGGTTTTAACTTAAGTTATGTTAAAACGTTTTTTTCTGTCTTCGGACGTGTTGGCATGTCGGAACCTAGTCTTGGCCGAGCGACAGTTACGATTCAGTTATAAATGTATTCGGGTAAACATATGGGTTACCTGCTTGTGAGTACCCATATTTTCGGGATAGTGGGTAACAGATGGGTTGCCCATTGCCCGACGGCGTACTGCATAAGGGGTAACAGATGAGTACCTGGGTCTCATTAGTACCCGTATTATAAATGTATTCGGGTAAACAGATGGGTTGCCCAATTTCTCATGAGCACTTATATTTTCAGATATTATTGGACATGCAAATGGGTCGTTCTGTGACTTATGAGTGCATTTATAATGAAATGTTTTAGTATTTTTCACTTGTATTACTATGCATGTTATACTGTAGTTTTACTCATACGAGCTGCAAAGCTTACCGGGTTTGTGTTTACAATCCCAGTGCACCTATTTGATGGTGTAGGGGATAGTTCTGCAGGTGTAGATTAGCAGAATTGGAGGGCTACTCTGAAGATTTGGAAGTTTCAGTATTTCTATTTGTGGTGCGGATGAGTGGATTTTACATTTCTATTTGTTATAATACTTGAATTATAAACTGGTTTTGTAATAATCAAATCGACTGAGATGTACTATGAACTCAGTTACGATACACTGTGACTATAAGATGATTTCGAATTATTTGAGATTGTTTTAGAGTTTTTCATGGCTTCGATTTTGAGTTTAACACTTGAAATTTTGGGGTTGTGACGCTTCTTCTCTTATTTCTCTCATTCTTTTTCTCCTTTCTCTTCTATCAACAGAATCTCCCACCGACTCCTCTTCTTTCTCAACACAAATTCTTCTTCTCCTTTGATCTTCTCACTCAAGCACCGTGTTGTTGTGGCTGCTTGCGACTGTTTGTTGTTGCATGTTGCTTGCCCCTGCTGTTGCCCCTGCTGCTGCTGCTGCCTGGGGAGTGTTGCTGCAGCTGTAGCTGGCGGAATGAGACCTTGAGGTGCTAGTAAAGCTGCTGGTTGTGAGCACCAGTGGCTTTGTTGGTTGCTGATGATTTTGGGCAGTGACTTAAGGAGCTCAATCTTGGTAATTTCATTTTCCGTGATGGTTATATTATATTGTTGTTTGGTGGTGTTATTTGAAGGTCAAGAGGTATTGTAAGTTTTGGGGTCTTGGTTGTGGGAAGTAGAATGGTTTAAGGGAATGCACGGAAGGTGTTTGATGAACTTCCTATGAGAGATGTTGATACAATGGAAGCAGTTAAGCCATTGTTTTGGTGTTTTAGGTAGTGAAGGGGTTCTTTTTTAAAAGCAATGGAGGCTTGAGGGAGTAGGGGTTGTTTGGGAGTGTCATGGTATTGTTTGGGGAAGTTGTTTAGTTAAGTTGTGGCATTTTAGAAATGTTGGTTTTGGGAAGTAAGAGAAGAAGAGGGTAAAGAGGTTGGAGTAGATGCCACTAGGGTGTGGCATGGGTGACCTTAGTAATTTCAGCATTCTTGCCAAAATTTACGAAGTGCTTATATGTTGTGTGGCCGGTAGGGAAGAATATGTACCTTCCGGTATGATTGTTGCGTGCGTGTCTTTGTGGGTTGTGGTGTTGTGTTTGTAGTGGCCCTTTTGAGGCAAAAGATTTTGTGTGAGTTGTTCTGCCTTATTGGCGACCAGTTTGACGAAAGATAATGAATACATACGATTTAGCCTTAGTGGCAAAATGTATTTCAATGTTCTGCCTTTGTGGCAGCCTTAGTGGCGTAGGCATATGTCAGAACCACTCCCTGACCGGTTGTGGGGAAGATCATCTAGAGCTCTAGTATTACTGCTAATCTTCTTGGTGCGACTTGAGGGTCGCATTAACCCATAAAGTTCTGCGTGTGTTGCGATGTGCTTGTGAATTGTGATTATACTTGTGTTGCGATATGTGATGTTTGTTGTGGCATTGGTTGCATGTTCAATATTATTAGAGTTGCGATGATAATGTTGTTTTATATATATTTATGAGTTCTCCTTGAGTATTTGTTTTAGTTTACTCATACCAACTGTGTAGCTACCAGGTTTGTGTTTACAATCCTGGTGTACTATTATTGGTCCAGGGGGTAGCACTCAGGTACTTCTCAGTTGTAGAGACGGAAGGAGTGAGCAGGGTGCTGTTTTTGCTTCTGTTCATTTTTTTATTTTGGTGAGGACTTGTGAGAGTTGACTACTGTACAACTTACACTCGTGTAATTACGTGTTGTACGTTATAGTTTGTAATTTAAGTGTTTTGTTAAACTTGGAAAAGATATTCAGGTGCTGTAACGTAATTTCATTTAGTGAAGTTATATCAGAGTGTTAGCATCAACAAATTCGAATTTTTACTGTTATGAATTCAGAGATGTTACATAAATTGCTATATTCACTTAATATAATCTCTCTAGTCAATCAAATTAAGAGTTTCTTGGGCCAAGTTTAATGTCAATGCAGTAAATTACAATAAAAACAGTGCCATTCTATGACTCTCCAGCTATCATGGATTATTGACGAGTGTATCTTCCTTTGGTTAAAAGCTGGCCTTGGTTCATCACCATTGTAACATCCTCTGTGAAATCTGAGCCTCTAGGGAAGTGATAGGAATCTGAGTTGTCAAAGAACGCAGATGTGATTCCTCCTTACTGATCAGAAAATGTGACATTACATCTATTGGTCCCGTGAATTTGTTGCTTTAGAGTTTTCATGGCTTCGAATTCGAATTTTTATCATTCGAATTTCGGAGTTGTGACATCTCCTGTGTTGTTTCTTGTCCATACTATTTTGCCTTTTGTGACATGGTGATACATATTGATTTGAGCTATTACAAGAAAGTATTCAAACCTGATATGTGTATGGTGGCCTTGATTATTCATTTTGCCTTCTCGGCTATAAAATTATCTTGTGTCCATTAGCTAGGTTCAGCTACTTAATTATACACATGCAGAGAGAATAATGGTTTGTATTGAAAGGTTCAATAGTTTTGTATATATTTCAGTTTGATGTGATATTAATATTAACTATTTTAGGATTTTCTGGGTTTTACAAAGAATTTGACTGTTTTCTTGGGTTAATATCAACCTTTAGATATATGCTACATGTGCTGTGTATGGTACTCAAGTAGCCTCTGTGCAAAATCAAGTCTGATCTTCCGGACCAAACTCAGTTTTGCAAAATCAAGTCCGATTATGTTTTTTGATCTGCAATAAAGCAAATGTCTTCAGGGTTGCATTCTTGATTACCATTATTTCAATATCTCTTTCATTTTTTTTTTGAAACGATGATTCACATATGAATTTGAGCTTCTGCTAGAAAAAAAAAAAGACTAAACATTTTTTACTGTTCTTCACCTTCAATAGATGCATACCACACAGCTTCAATTTTCTCTGAGATTATTCACTTTATTGCATTGCTTTTTCTACTTCCTTTTATTTATTTATTTATTAACTTACTGTTATTTAGTAGTAGTGGCATTCAGAATTGTCTCTTTCAGATGTAATGAACCTCATAACCTCATGCTGGCATTATAAATGCTTGTTGGTATCAAAGGTACAAAGTAGTTGTAACTAGGCATATTGAATATAACCCTACAAGTTAGTTTTCAAATTAATCATATTCCTTAAAACTAGCAAAGGCTATTAAACCCGCCAAGTCTACAAACTCAAAGTTCATTTACTCTTGCAATAAGTTTTCCATCCACATCTGATCTATTTCCCAACTAACCACATTAACTAATCACTATTGAAGTACCTAGACTAGTCTATTTCATATATCCTTAAGTTTGTTTTGGTATTTTTGTTTGTATCTTTTATCATTTTCATTGTTCTTGTATCATTTTCATATATCCATGGATTCTCAGTTCTTAGAGTTTCCTGATTTCTCCACACAAGAGTCTCAATATGAAATTGGTGAGGAGGTGTCTCAAACATCTAAGAAAAGAGCTCCAAAAGGGTCTTTCTTTAACCCGGAGGAAGATAAGCTACTTATTAGTGCACGGTTGAATATTGTTATGGATCCGGTTACATGCAATGAACAAAAGGCTCAGGCCTTTTGGGGTAAGATAACAGATTATTACCATCAATACAAAAACTTTGATTTGGATCATTCACAACAAATGTTGAGCCAAAGGTGGGGCAAAATACAGAAGGAGGTTAACAAATTTTTAGGATGTATGGCAACCGTAAGGGCATTCAATGAAAGTGGAAAAACCGAACAAGACAAGATAAGCTTTGTGATTCCCTTGTTAATTAACTTTGGTCAGTTTGATCACCCAACCCTATAGTAGTTAATTTTTATTTTTTCCACTGTTCAGATTGCAGATACCAAGAGCTTGTATGAAGAACAAGAAAATAAACGGTTCACTCTTGATCATGCTTGGGTTATCTTGAGGCACCAACCAAAATGGATTCAAACACTGCAAGAGGTTGACGCCAAGACAAGTAAGACCAAATCGAAACCTACTACAACTAATACCTCTTCATTTTCAACTACAAGCACTCACATAGATATCGATGAAGACATAACCACTTGCTTTGTAGTGCCTAGACCACCAGGAAATAAGGTTGAAAAAAGAAAGTTAAAAAGAAACATATCAACTAGGAAAAATTCAGAAATTACAAGTAGAAAAAAAAAAGATGAAAAGAAACTAGAAATTATGAAGGAAAAAGTTGAAGTTGATAAAGAAAAATTGCGAGTTAGGAAGTTTGAAGTAGAGATGAGGATTATGTCAATGGATATTTATGTTATGAATGATGAAGAAAGGGCATATTATTCCAAGTTGCGAATGAAAATTTTGCACGGAAACCTATGAAGTTTGTCGATTCTGGTTCACATGTTGCAGCAACTGTATTCTCTATGTTGGTTTTAGTATTGTTCAATTTTTCTGTTGATGGTGACAAAAAATTAGGTGATTTTAAATATGTAAACAGCTTTCCGCATTCACATCTTGGTAATAAGTCTCCACTTAAGGAATATTAGTGTTGTTTTTGGTTTACCGGAAATTCCAACGGTCAAACGAGGTCCGAATTAGATGAAATTTTAAAATGATCACTGAATATATTTATATATTGATCACATCGGATGGTGTCGATCTATTCCGAAAAGTTTCCTTCATATAGTCGCTTCATAATGCGATAGTTTTATTCTAAACCTAATATAAAGGTTATGATATATTAGTTGACACTTAGGCGATCACCAACTCCAGTCTGAAATATGGTCGATCGACACCAGCAGATGTAATCGGTATATATATTTAGGGACCCCGTAAAATTTCGTCTGTTTTGGACATGGTTTGACCGTTCGTACCTACGGTCAACAAAAAAAGAGGCGTTTTTACATATTGAAGCCCCATTTACCAGGGCTTTGCTTAATTAGTTTCCTCTGTGTGACCGTGCATGATAGGTAATAAAAATTAGGTGATTTCAGATATGCAAATGGCTTTCAGCGTTCGCATCTTTATAATGGGTCATCCCTTAGAACATATTAGTGGTGTTTTCGGTTTACCGGAAATTCCGACGGTCAAATGAGGTCCAAATTAGATTAAATTTTTACAAGGTCACTAAATATATATATCGATCACATCGGCTGTATCAATCGATCCCAAGAATTTTCCTTCATATAGTCGTTTCACTATAACTCTAGTTCGAAATATGGTCGATCGACACCAGCAGATGTGATCAGTATATATATTTAGGGAACCCGTAAAAATTTCGTCCGTTCTGGATATTGTTTGACCGTCTGTACCTACGGTCAACAAAAAAGAGGCGTTTTGACATAGTAAAATCCTCATTGACTGGGCATTTACCAAATGAGTTTTCTTGGTGTGACCGCACACAATCGGTGACAAAAATTAGCTGATCTCAGATATGCAAACGGTTTTCGGTGTTCGCATTTTAGTAATGAGTTTTCCCTTATGAAATATTAGTAGGGGTGGACTCGGTTCCATCGGTTCGGTTTAAGAGCATTAACCAAAAACCGAAACCAAGGCCTCGGTTTTGTATTTCTCAAAACCGAAACCGGAAAAAAATATCTAATAACAACGGTTTTGGTTAACCTACAATTCGGTTCCATTCGGTTCGATTTCAGTTACATAACATATCATTTGTAATAACTTTTCACACTTGACTTAAAACAAAACTTAAAATCAAAGTAAAGTAATAAGCTACAAGTTTAGTACTTCAAATTAGTAAATAAGTAAACTAGATTGCAATAAGTTAGAAACAACAAATAAAATCTACAAAGTTACGATAGAGTATTAACCAAAACGTAATATTTAATGTGTTAAAGACTCTGAGCAATTAAGTTAGACATTTCAAGATCGTAATCATGTAAAATCATGTATATTATATGTAACTCTTAGTCAATAAAAACATGACATACACCTATTATTATATTAAATATTAATAACTAAATACATATATGTTGATTCGGTTCGGTTCGGTTTGATCGGATTTTTATACGGACGAAACCGCAAACCTAAACCAAACTATTCAATTTGATCTTGAAACCGGAACCGATAGATTAGTTTTGTTCGATTTCAGTATTTCGGTGTCGGTTCAGTTCGATTTTGGTCGGTTTTCGGTTTTTCGGTGTCTTAAAGTCCACCCCTACATATTAGTGTTGTTTTTCGGTTTACCGGAAATTCTGACGGTTAAACGAGGTCCAAATTGGATGAAATTTTTACATCATCATATCGACTGGTGTCGATCAATCCCGAGAAGTTTTTTTCATAATGCGATAGTTTTATTCTAAACCAAATAAAATATGTATGTTGTTTCAGGATGAAATAATTGTGTATTATTGAATGATATGGGGGCCTATATATAGGCATTACAAAACCACAATCCCGTAGGATTCGGAGTCATAATCTATTACAGAGATGCTAATCTATCTCCTAACAGGAAACCTATTAGGCTAAGACACACACAAGAGTAGAATAATAATTCTCCCGGAACACTCCCCCTTGTGTCGCATGCCTAGGTTGCATGGTGCACACATCGTTGCCTCGGTAAAAACCTTGTCAAGCAAAATAAAAACTTCTTGGGTAAAAAAAAAAGCTTGATCGAAGGGAAAAAGAGCACAACGCACCGTCTACATTTGATAGCATCATGTGAGCTAGACTCCTTTTGAAGTCTACGAAACAACTTCCCCTGATTAGTGCCATAATCATGGAGTACAAAGAACAACGTACACAACGTTCATTACATGTTTCTCAAACGTAGTCTTGGGCTAATGATTAATCAATAATCTAGCCACACATCCTTAGATCATACATGCTATACTTAGCCAAACTTAGATCTTAGGAAACAAGATTGCATAACAACTCAAAACAAGAGTTTGCAATGAAAATCAGATTCTCGGATAGAATGACCTTCACTCACTTAAACAGCCATAACTTCTTCGTCAAAATAGGTATCAGCGAACCGTAATATGTTCTGAAAAGTAGACACCCGTGGCTTTCCAGTGACATAAGGTTCACAACCTTATCCGATCGGAGCAGTTCACAATGCTCTGTCGAAGTTGACTGACTTGCAAATTTCCGGACAGAACTGTCCTACTTTGCTAAAACGGTCATAACTCACTCAATGTGATAGCTATGAATGAAAGGTTGATGTCCCTGGAAAGTAGACACATAGGTCTTTCCAACGGTACCAATTTCACCATATTTCATCGAGCGAGTTGTCCTGTAGGTCTCGTTAAAGTTGACCTACGAAACTGGACAGATTCTGATTTGTCGCATTTAATGTGTCTTTCGCGAAAAGAATGGGGGAATGGACCAATGAAGGACTGATTTTGGTCCAAGACGGAACCGTACGCATCCTCTACGCTACCAGTGTCGACTGCTACACCAAGGCGTACGTTGATGTTGCTGGAGCTGCTGGCGGCGTTGGTGTGGATAGGATTTGTGTTGGTTCACTAAGTGTAGAACTAAACCCATGTCAAAGAAGCAATGCAAGTCCAATGACAATGCATAGGCGCATAGTTAATCACGTCATAATGAAAGCAATAGTGTCCCAACAACACTAACATGTATGAATGTATAGCTCATTGAATCTCTTCATTATCTATACTTAGACGGAATAGAGAATCAAGAATTAGCTTCATATGAACACATATGGGTATGAGTTCTTGCAACCGATTGTACCACGTTCTCTCGAACGTCGCAATCTGATTATATAAGCTCTCCATGGTCTGGAGGCATTTAAAGTCCCTCAGGCACTCTTATATCTGCATCAAGATCCCTTTACAGATATTCTATGACCACTATCATATGCTGCAAATCAGTTTTCATGGACACTACTACTGATCAAGTAGCGGAAAGCAATTATGTCCATAACGAGATAATATAACTTATCGTAGTCAATACTAGGATAATGAGACAATCTTTGCACCATAAGTCCTGCATATATTGCATGACTTCATCTTTCTCATTACACTTACGAACAACGACCAACATAACAAGTCTAGTTCAGCCTGTATTGATTCTTTCCACTTCGGTCAAGTTGCTCATCGTTGATGCTTTACAACGAAATAAGAGCATAAGCGAATACATCATCAATCATGGGAGATCAATACATTAAACACACGTGCGCGCTGTATACGATCAATTCGTAAGATTTCTATTCTTCTCTAACATCAACAAAAGGAGTCTGTAGCGTCCCACATAAACTTAGTTGATACACATGTTTAGAGAATATCTCTTGATGATGGGCGAAATACTTGTGCCTACACACTTCGCTTGTTTCTAGTTTTGATTCTAGAGAATAATGGTCTCCCCTTCATCTAGGCAAAAGCCAAGACCGAAGCTATGACCCTTACTAGTCCATCTTTGCGTTTGCCGCCCTTGTTTTGTGGTGCAATGCCACGGGCGCCGACAACACCACAGCGTACGATGGTGCCATCGCCGGCTTCCTTCCCACTGTCAGGGATGGTGCCAACGGTGCTAGGACCAGGTCATATGAAATTCTCTCATATTCTGAGAGTTCCAACCTTACCGGCACATCACAGCATTTATGTGCGATCTCGTCACTTTCGCAATATCAGTAAAGTCATTGAGCATCGAATCTTTGACTTTCTGGAGGTAGATAATGCGTTGCACATTTGCTCACTTTGAGTAGTGCGGGATCTTAATGAGACATAGTGCCACACCACGTCAATTCCTGGCGTTAAAACCGGAATGGGAGCATTCCATATCTCCCCCTACCGACGGGAAGTATGTCTCATCAAAGTGACACGGATAGGCTCGGCCTCACCGTGTGGAGCATGGGTGAGGTGGTCCTCCAATCGCTTCGTGAACATGAAAAATAGATGATAATGTGAATTTCAAAGAACTCGAATCATCATATCTTGTTCAAAATGACCAAAAATGATCATATCAAAACCGAGAAGACAGTAAAACCGAACTCATGATTCAAAGAATCTTGAGTTACATAAACTACTGCTGCAGGCAAGCAAAACTATGTCTGCAAGCTAACAAAGCTACTGTCGAAGCTTGAAAAAGATATTGTCAATGAAATCAGACAGATTTATTCCTCTCCATTCTTAACACAAATATCAAGACGAAAATCCATCATTGGCATGAATGGCCTTTAAAAGTTAGCAAGGCACGAAGATATACAACACAATCTCCGCACGAGATCCGTAAAACAACTACCTGCACCGTAGGATAGTGTGGGTGGTTACGCAATTAGCAAGACACTCGATTTCACGGCGGGACATTCTCAAAATGAAGATTAAGAGAGTCAACGATGCGGTGAACTTCTCTACACAATACGCCGTAGGATATTATAAGAGAGGGGATTGAAACAAATGACAATCCCATCGAATGTATCACATGGCAATAGAACTACATTATTCAACTTAAGAGTTGCAAAAACATGGTATTAGAGCAGTTGAATACCAAACAATTACGGTGGAAAACCTTCCATTTGGTGCGGGTGGTCACCAATAATAATAAAATCATTTGAGCTATGAAACGACTTGGAGAAAACCGGAAAATTAACCGGAAAACCATGTCCATATAACTCAAAACCGGGTGAAATTTGGACTGGAAAAACGTGGTAGCAAGAACTGCTGAAATATGCGGAAAACATGACGAGAAACGACGAAAAAAAAATCGTCGGAAAAACCCGTCGGAAGCTGGTGGCACCGATTGCCGGAAAACCGGCCGGCGGCGGCCGGAACTGGCCGGTATGGAGGCCGGAACTTCAGGTCCGACAGGGGACGCCGGTAGGAACCGGGTGGCGGTGCCGGAAACGCCGGAATATGGCCAGAGGGCGGCGAATACGCTGGAACAGTAACCGGGAAAAAACGACGTCAATTTTGACGTTCCGAGGTCCGTTTTCTAAATTTCAAGGTCCAAAATCACAATATAGTGCTATTGGGGTCCCATGTAACCCAAAAGCGGCCAATTTAAAAACCACATGAGTTGCAAACGTTGACCGTGCATGCTAAGCCAAGGCAAATAAAATTCTCACGAGTTAATCTTGTAAACAAGAAATACGAGAAATTTTATAGCATATGCCAATATTTAATACAACACAACCAAACTTCCAATTCCAATAGACGACTTAAGCTAAAGTCGATCAAGAAACATGGCAATGCCAACGTCATACTTGAACAATAGTAAGCAGAAAACATAGTCAAAATAGATTGACTAATCAAAAGTCTGTAGCAACAAAATCTTGCATATCGGATTGGGCGGAGCCTTAACCTGAGGCTCAAAAATGTGCTTACTTGAGAATGGAAGAATGTTACGTTTCCATCTCCAAAATTCCCTCAAGAAATAGATACAGGTGCCAAAAATGGCATGCGTTTCTTTGATGTGGAGTATGCATCAAGGTCAACTCTGATAATACAACGTCATAGACGTTCATTAAATCACTTGAAATGTGTCCCATAGAATTCATTATTTTTTGGATCTTTTGTCAGAAAATAGTGCTGCATCAGAGTAATGAATCAACTCAAATAAATGAGTACGTAGACCTTGAGATTATCGTTTATAGACATGAGTTTAAGAAAACTCAAACATGCAAATAACAGTCGCTATGGCGACGCATCCATAAGAAACGAGGGTTGTATAGGTTTCGAATAATCGAAACTATTCAAGTATGTAACCGGAATTAGAAGTGTTGTGATGTATATGGTCACAAAATAATCGATGCATATCGATGATTCTCATGATCGCACCCAAAACAGCGGTGTACTCAGACAACCACACGAAATCGATTTTTTCCCTTTAAATAATAACGTGACTCCCCCAGGACCGTCACACGAAAAACGTCGACCAAGAGGGGAATCATATCCCTCTTTGGTCTCATCGGCGTTATAAGAAATGCCGGAAAGAAGACATGAAAAAGGCTAATAGCGTCCGACAATTTATATATATATATATATGTTCAAAAGCAGCAACTTTAAGAAAAACATACTTGTTGGTCTGCCAAATAGACCGCATATGATTAAATTGCTCTGCAAATCGATCGTCATGCATGAAGTTGCTTGATGAATTCCTTTTTGATCTTCGTCTGATGACATAAAAATCTTGGGAGGATACGATCGAAATCGTATGTAGATGACAAAAGTATCGTCCATCTCGGCATGAATGTCATCACCATAGTACGACGAGCAATGATTTTACCTATACGAGCACGTGAAATATTGTTAGAAATAAAAACGTGCCAATGAACATTTAAATAATGAAATAGGAAAAAGGAAAAGGAAAAGAAAATATAGTATGAAGCCCAAATGGCTATTGTGCCCAGCTGCAGGTGTCGCGAGCGGGGCTGCAGGTGTCGCGAGCGGGGCTACAGGTGTCGCGAGCGGGGCTGCAGGGGTCGCGAGCGGGGCTGCAGGTGTCGCGAGCGGGGCTGCAGGTGTCGCGAGCGGGGCTGCAGGTGTCGCGAGCGGGGCTGCAGGTGTCGCGAGCGGGGCTGCAGGTGTCGCGAGCGGGGCTGCAGGTGTCGCGAGCGGGGCTGCAGGTGTCGCGAGCGGGGCTGCAGGTGTCGCGAGCGGGGCTGCAGGTGTCGCGAGCGTGCGTGCAGGGGCTGCGTGCGGGGCTGCATGCGGCTGCGATGCGGGGGCTGCAGGGGTGCATGCAGGGGTGATGCAGGGGCAGCGAGCAGGGCCTGCAGGGGCTGCGTGCAGGGCAGCAAGGCAGAAGTTGCAAGGGCAGCAAGGCTGGCTGCGCGCAAGGATGCGGGGGTAGCAGCGGGGGGGGGCTGCAACAACGGCGAGCAGGGGCTGCGCCGACGAGGAGATGCCGGAGGCCGGAGACGACGACGGCCGGCGGTGGAGAAGAGAAAAAATTTCTAGGGCTCTAAAAGTTCAGGGTTTTAGGGCAACGTGCTGATAACGTGTTTCAGGATGAAATAATTGTGTATTATTGAATGATATGGGGGCCTATATATAGGCATTACAAAACCACAATCCTGTAGGATTCAGAGTCCTAATCTATTACGGAGATGCTAATCTATCTCCTAACAGAAAACCTATTAGGCTAAGACACACACAAGGGTAGAATATTTTATTATTTGACGAGCTTTTACGGGCCGGGTTTCACACCTCTAATCTAAGCCCGGCTCTCTACCCACGGAAGCGGACTTTGGCGGGCTTTCTCGCAAGCCAGGCCGGGTAAAAGCGCATCGGGCTTGCGGATCTTCGTGGGTTTTTCAGATCCCCGGGATAAATGATGAGGGAGCAGCTCATATCTATTCATTTGTTGTTTTTACTTATTTAAATTTCTTATTGAATGTTTAACTCCATGGTAAATATTTCAAATTTAACATCTTCATTGGAGATGAGATTTGTTAAATTAACTTCTTGTCATATTTGACATGTCACATTTCAAAATTCAAAATTGACAACAAAACTTGACCTCTCTATTCGAGTTGCTCTTTTAAAAGTTATTACTGGTAGTCATACATTATAAATTAGATGCTCCACTGATGGAAATAATGTCATATTGAGATATTGCTGTTGTTCTGTCGTGCTGCAGCTTGGAGCAGTTAGGTTTTGTTACGTGCTCTGCATGTTCATCCTCCTAAAATTCCCATCTGTCATCTCCTCCTTGTTTTGTGGTGCTAGAGTTGATTAGTTTCTGTTTGTCAATTAGGAAACACTGATCCATGTTGTGAGGAACTTTTAGGGGGAACTTTTAGGGTCTTTGTTTTCTCTTGTATATATGCAGTAAACCGTGTTTTTCTTGCATCATTCGAATAAATCAATATAATTGAGTTTAAACCTCAGCATGAATTTCTACATGGTATCAGAGCAGTGCTCTTCCACCCATTATCTCATCCTCTTAGCTAATCATGGCACATCAAAATCAAGGCCCTGCTAGTTGTTCTGAAATCTTGTCCTTTGATCCTTCACCAATAAGAACTGAGTATGTTGATGGAGGTTCGAATCAGAGCATTGTGGCCACCAGACTCAATCAGTTTAATTACTTGAATTGGTCGAGAAACATGGAGCTTGCCATTGGAGGAAGATCTAGAAAAAGCTACATTAAAGAAAACAAGATTCCAGCAGCTAATGCTGAAAGCTATGATGAAGAATTGAGCAAGGATCAGCAAGTTCGAGCATGGATTCTCAACTCTATGGAACCAAGTATTGCAGAAGTGTTCAATTATCATGAGTCTGCATTCGACTTGTGGGAAGCATTAAAGGAACTTTATGGAAGTGTCAATAATGCTGCAAGAGTTTTTCAGCTACAGAGAGAGTTATTTGACCTTCAACAAGGTACCAATTCTTTTGTTCAGCATCTTGGTATCTTAAAATCTAAATGGAATGAGATTGATATTCTCAGACCTCTTACAATTGATGGAGCTATATTGAAGAAAAGAGATGATGAAGACAAAGTCTTTCAACTTCTAGCCAGTCTTGGACCAGAATATGAGGATTTAAGGAGCCATCTCTTGATGAGTGTAGAATTTCCAAAGCTCTCCACTGTTACTAATGTCATACACAGTGATGAAACTCGAAGAAAAGTCATGAATGTTGAAGTAGGATCAAGAAGTGCTGATGCTAGAGCCTTTACTGCAAGCCAGCCTACTACAAATAATCGAGTGTACAAAGGGAAAAGACCTGAATTGTCTTGCACTCACTGCAAATCCATTAGGAGAGCTGTAATTGGTCATCTGAGGGAATCATGTTGGATTCTTCATCCAGAATTGAAGCCTAAGTGGAATGAAAACCATAAAGGCCATAAGTCTACTCCCAAGGCAAATATGTGCAGTGCCACAGAGCCAATTGTGAACTTCACCTCTAATCCAATAACTGTTATCAACGAGTTTGCCAACTTCAGAGAACGATATTCCAGGTATTATTGCTGCTTTATCAACTGCCTTAGATATAAGCAAGATTGGTGATGTTTGGATAGTGGACTCAGGAGCCTCAGAACATATTACAAATGATTCTTCAAATCTGATGGTTTTTGAAAAATTAAAAAAACCTTCTCACATCTCCATTGCAAATGGAAATTTAGTTCTTGTCTGTGGTAAAGGAAAATTACAGCTTTTTTCAAAAAATGGTAAGTCAGATGTTTTGTTTGTGCCATCTTTCCCTTTGAAACTTCTCTCAGTTGGAAAATCAACTCGGTTACTAAATTGTCTTGCCATTTTTTCATCTAATAATATCATTTTTCAGGACCAAGTAACCAAGATGAAGATTGGTGAGGGATTCTTTTTGAATGGTCTGTATTATATCTTCATAAATCCAAGACCATCTAGTTTTTCAGAATGCTTTCTTTCCTCTTCCGAGTCAGCTTCCCAGCAACTTTTGTGGCACAATCGACTTACTCATCCATCATGTCATGTTTTGTCTAAGATATTCCAAAAAAATTTCTGTAAGGTTGCTTATGACTGAAATTTGTCATTTGTCAAAACAGACTAGATCCCCCTTTCCTATTTCACACTCTCGAGCAACCAAGCCTTTTGAGCTTGTTCACTCTGATGTATGGGGTCATGCCTCAGTGAATTCATATGATGGATATCGTTTCTATGTGACTTTCATTGATGATTACACTCGTTCTACTTTTATTTATTTATTGAAATACAAAAGTGAAGTTTTTAAGAGTTTTCAAGATTTTCATAATCTTGTTAAAAATCATTTTAACTCTTCAATATCTATTCTGAGATCTGATAATGGCACTTAGTACACTTCTAATACCATGGCTAATTATCTAAGTGAACATGGCATTATACATCAAACCAGTTGTGTTGGCTCACCACAATAAAATGGAATTGCCAAAAGAAAAAATCGAGATTTACTGGAAAAAGCTAGGGCTTTACTGCTTCAAAATCAAGTTCCAAAACTATTTTGGTCTCATGCAGTTCAAACTGCTGCATACTTGATAAACAGGCTACCTAGCAGTGTTCTTGATTTTAAATCTCCATTTGAGGTACTTAAGGGAAGGAAAATTGACATTAGCCATATCAGAACTTTTGGCTGCATTTGTTTTGTGCATGTTCAAGCTAATAAAAGAGATAAATTTGATCCGAGAGCAGTAAAATGTATGTTCCTTGGATATTCATCTACACAGAAAGGATACAAGTGTTACAATCCTATAACCAGAAAAATAGTTGTATCCAGAGATGTGCAATTTCATGAAAATCTTCCTTTTTATTGTGCTACTAATGTTCAATCTCAGGGGGAGTATCTCAAGGATTTATTTCCTTCTTCAATGCATTCAGAATTTAATGAGACTGTGGAAGATGATACAACAACTCAAGAACTTCATTCTCCTGTCACTCAGGATGATCAGAGAGAACCACTTGCAGTCATTGATGTAGAAGACTCTACTCAGCTCTCTCCTACTTCAACTAGAAGTGACTTACCTGGTTCATCATATCCTATTGTTCTTAGGAGAAATCCTCCTAGAACCAGAAATCCTCCTACAAGGCTGAAAGATTTTGTTACATATACCACAAAACATCCAGTGAATCTTGGCCTTGATAGGCTTGATACAGCTCAGTGTGCTTTCCTTAGTAAAATTCTTGCAAATCATGAGCCAAGAAGTTTTTCTGATGCAATACAGTACCCTGAATGGCAGAAAGCTATGCAAGATGAACTTCAGGCTCTAGATGACAACAAGACATGGAGTATTGTCCCTCTTCCCAAAGGCATAAAGCTCGATTAGTAGCTAGGGGCTTCACACAGACCCTTGGAGTTGACTATAAAGAAACCTTTGCTCCAGTAGCCAAGATGAACACAGTAAGAGTTCTTTTATCTATTGCTATAAATTCTAGTTGGTCTCTATCTCAGATGGATATCAAGAATGCCTTTATGCATGGAGACCTTGAAGAAGATGTATATATGAAAATTCCTCCAGATCATCCAAGAGAGAATGAAGTTGGTATGGTCTGTAAGCTCCACAAAGCCTTGTATGGATTAAAACAATCACCTCGAGCTTGGTATTCCAAACTTAGTTCTGTTCTCATCTCATCAGGGTTCCAAATAAGTCATTATGATTCATCTTTATTTGTGAAAAACTGTACTTCTGGGAAACTTGTGGTTCTTGTCTATGTTGATGATCTTATTGTTGCAGGAAATAATGAAAGTGAAATCCATGGCTTAAAGGTTGTTCTTCATAATGCATTTGCAATCAAGGAACTTGGTTCTCTAAGTTATTTTTTGGGAATTGAGATGAATCATACCTCTACTGGCCTGTTCTTAAATCAACGAACGTATGTTGTTGATCTTCTACATGAAGCTGAAATGTCCGATTGCAAGCCTGCACGAACCCCTTTATGCAGCAAAATGATTTGGACACCCAGACACAATCCTTGATGATATTAGCTTATATCAACTGATGTACCTTACTATCACAAGGCCTGATATCACTTATGCAGTGAGCCTGGTTAGCCAATTTATGCATTCTCCTAACTCTTTTCATTTCAATATGGTTAAGAGAATCTTGTGCTATCTGAAGGGTACTGTGAGTAGAGGCATAGCAATGAACAAGAATGATCATTATCAGATTATTGGATATTCACACTCAGATTGGGCAGGAAATGCACTGGATAGAAAATCAACCACAGGTTATTACACATTTGTTGGAGGCAATCTTGTTACATGGAAGAGCAAGAAGCAATCAGTTGTGACAAGGAGTAGTGCTGAAGCAGAATATAGAGCTATGACATCTGTAGCTTGTGAACTCATTTGGCTGAAAGCTTTGTTGCTTGAACTCGGTATCTCACATCCTTCTCATATCATGTTGTACTGTGATAATCAAGCAGCCATGCATATTACTGTCAATCCAGTGTTTCATGAACGCACCAAACACATTGAAGTGGATTGTCGCTTCATCAAAAATCAAGTTCAAGCCAAGGTTATCGAGACTGTGTATACCAGGTTCTGTGATCAAATTGCCGATCTCTTTACCAAGATCCTTTCCTCTGCACAGTTTGAACTTCTTCTTTCCAAGCTTGGATTAAGGTTTTCTCTTAATCCAGCTTGAGGGAGAGTATTGAGATAGTGCTGTTGTTCTGTCGTGCTGCAGCTTGGAGCAGTTAGGTTTTGTTATGTGCTCTGCATGTTCATCCTCCCAAAATTCCCATCTGTCATCTCCTCCTTGTTTTGTGGTGCTAGAGTTGATTGGTTTCTATTTGTCAATTAGGAAACATTGATCCATGTTGTGAGGAACTTTTAGGGGGAACTTTTAAGGTCTTTGTTTTCTCTTGTATATATGCAGTAAACTGTGTTTTTCTTGCATCATTCGAATAAATCAATACAATTGAGTTTAAACCTCAGCATGAATTTCTACATGTCAACTTCCAAGTGCAGCACAATAAGTAAGCCTTAGATCGAAGAGTTCAAACCACAACGTTAGTTGGATTACTGAATTGCGATTGAAACAATACTAATATTGATGGCATCATATTTAAACTAATCAATCGATTACAATGGGCTTCTCTGCATCCTCGCCATGGTACTTGTCTAGAAGTTGAGCTGGGATGGAACCTCTAAGAATTTGGACTCTGAATACAAGCTTTGTGCTGCTGCATTCCATGAGTTCAAACAGACACCCATCTCCAACCTTAAGGTTATTGTCCTCGACGAATGCTTTCCACGACGGTCTATCCATGAGTACTTGTGAGTTATTATTGACTGCCTTGCATGTCATTTCCCAAATCCTGCCCCCAAATGTGAGAACCATAGGGACTGAATCGGGTGGTAGTAGCGGATGTAGTTTGGCTGGGATTGACTACACAGTTACAGTTATTTCAATACTCATTTCAATGAAATAGACTATATTAAGCTTCAAATTAAGCACATATGTACATGGGGTTTAGTTCAGTACCATTTGACATTTAGGCATGATATGTGATGTTGTAATGATGATGTCAAAGAAAGGTTTCCCTGAAAGTGGCCAGAATTCATCGCCGCACAGTTCAATTGTGGGTTCTGATGAGGATTGGCCTGCCGGTTCTCCCATTTTAGACTAACTAAGCAGCAAAAAAAGTACCTGAAAAAAGAATATTAAAAACTAAGGATTAAATATAATATCATGGACAATAGTGACAATACCCCATTAAACGAGCACTAGACTATCTATGCCATTCATGAGCACCAGATTTCAGGATTTCAGCATGCACACAACAACGTTGATGGAATTATTTAACAAAGACGTGCTTTAAGGGACTAGTAGGGGAAGAATAACCATCAATGTCAAGAAAATCAGAAAGTACCTTTCAAGATCTGGTACCAGAAAGCTAATTACGGATGGACTGGGAAGTGAGAAGTGAATGTGACCAAAGGGCTTAACCCTTAAAGGTTAAAGAGGAGTTGCACTGATCTCTTGAACTTCTAAGTTAGAAGCAAGCAAAGTCTTATGTTATGCTCTTATACGAGAGAAGTCACTAGGAAACTGACAAAGGAGCTGTGATGCCTAGGAGGTTTGCAGATTGGAGACATTTCAGCATCAAAAGCCTTAAGGTGAGTACATACTTGATACTGTTGGTATATATGCACACTCAAACTTTATAATCATGAATCAGATTCTGATTCAGATTCTGCAATAAGTTCACGGGACCAAGAGATGTCATGCCATACTTTCTCATATCACATCTACTTTCTTTGACAACTCAGATCTTTCATTTCCCTATAGACATAACTTTCCACCTTTCACAAATGATGTACAATGCATGTGCCAAGGCCAATTTTTAACCAAAGGAAGATACGGCCGTTAATGAATTAAACAAGCTAGCTGCGGAGTCACAGAATTACACTGTTTCAGTTATAATTTACTGCATTAGTATTAACCTTAGGCAAAAACTACTCTTAATTTGATTGACTTGAGGATTACATGAAGTGGATATAGCAATCAAGATCTGGTAGCAGTGAGCTGGTTGAGGATAGAGTGACAAGTAAATGTGATCAAGGGGTTATAAGGGAAAAGAGGAGTTGTGCATTTGGTTTCTTTAACTTAGAGTGAAGTCGTACATTATGCTCGTATAAGAGAAACGTCACTAGCAATATGACAAAAGCTTGATTATCACAAGAAAAGATGGGATTTTAATCAGAGATGTTGCAGGACATACGTAACGAAGAACATGTTATACAATTTGCGAAAGTCTAACCAGAACCAACGACTATGATACTTGAACAATTGTACTTCTAAATGTTTCTCAAGCTAGCCCAATTTTTCATGTTCGATTTTGAGAATGAACCAAATCAGTGAAAGGATTAGAAAAGTTTGATAGAACTATATAAAATTTAGAAGCAAGCCAAGTCGTACGTTGTTCTCCTATAAGAGAAGGCACCGGGTAAATGACGAAGTAGCTGCCATGCCTTTGAGTTTTGCAGATGGAGACCCTTCAATATCGATCAGAAGGCCTTTAAGGGAGTACATGTACTTGATAGTTTTGCTGCATACGCCTCTCTCACTCAAAAATTATAACCATGATTCTGATGCTGCAACAAGTTCACGAGACCAACAGATGCAATGTCATAGTACTACTCTCTCTGACCAGTCAAGTTAGGAATGACATCTACTTTCTTTGCTTCTTTGAACAGCTCAGAGACTTTTCATTTCCCATGCACAAATATACACACACAAAATTAGGAGGAACTCTGGAGAGTAATATAAGTATATTACACAAGATCAACAAAGGAATCTTATGGCTTACGAAAGTAACGAAACGATACAGCTGAAGATTTTTAGAAAGGCCTTCAACAGCACTAAAGCTAATTTATTTTCAATTCAAACACCAGGTGAGGAATAGAAAGGCCTTCAACAGCACTAAAGCTAGTTTATCAGAATAGAAAGTTGCACTAATGGATTCAAAGCTGCACGTATAGAAAGGTATTTGGTCATTTTTAGGAAACTTACATCAGCTATAGACAATTCTTGTGGATCAACATTCAAGAATTTCAAAAATGGAGGACTGTTTAGAATTTAGAATAGGGACCTTTAGCAGATATAAAGTGCCAATTGCAGTATATCAAAATATACAACCTCAATGCTTAGCCATCATTTAAATCTCATATTGTTGTGGCTACAGTGAAGACTGATGACTACTATGTGCAAAAATGAACAAGGAAAGGTCTTCAAATCTCATTGCCATTGGAATTTGAATATTAATGGCAACTACTTTTCCAATTAGATAAATAGAAGTTCTAGTTTACTCCTGAAATAAAAGGAAAAAATCTTCTGTTCTCTTTCTTTTTAATTTAGCTTGGGATCCAAAATAAATATTGACAATGAACTATATGAGTAAACATATGCACTATTGAACATGTATTATAACCTGGTCAAATGGGCATAAGAAACTTTAGAAATGAACCTATCTATCATAATTGCCTTCAAGAATATATAAAAATTGGAACATTTTGTCTTACAATGCTTGATAGAATGGTTGTAAATTTGATATTCTCCATAAGTGTAACTTCAGTACTAGGTCTTAACACTAAATTTTTATATTCGTAACAGCAGATTGTCTCATACTTGATTTTGTGTATAGGATGAGCCATGTCAAACTAATATTCAGCTGCCCTTACCCTCTGGTCAAATTCTATGAATCAACTAAAGCTTTTTTCTTTTATCATAAAAAGTGAATAAAATCCATAAAACTCGTAACTTAATCGCATCATTGACTTTGCTAGAAAAGTCGTGGATACTCATCTATGCACAACAAATTAAAATCACGAAAATGAAGAGCAATCTTAAAGTAGCTAAGTGAGAAACATACCATGTAGAATGAAAATATTGAATAAGTAACCTTAACTATCTCCTCATAGGTGTGAACCTTCCTTGCCCAACCACAGGTCCACAGTTATAACATAGTGCGCATTATCTCTAGTTAATCTCTAAAGTGACAAACCATGAATCCCATTCTCAAATATCATATGCATTATTCGAGGTACTGGCATTGCTGTTAGAGACAAACTTTCAATAATTTTTTTTCTACCTGCCACCACTGACAGTAGATGTTACCCTTTCACAGACTGTAAGGCAAGACGTGATGAACAATAATTCAGCTGTAATTAATAATCACTTGTGATTTTATGTATCATTTTTTAAGCACGTTGTTATGCCACTAGGTGTCCGATGAAACGAGTGAGGGAATCACCCTCGGTGTCGTTAAAGTTACACGCAGGAAATAAAGTGAGTAAATCTCAGTATGACAAGTATACCCTTGGCAGGGACCAATATTTACCATTTCTTTAAAAAATTGAATGGTGACATTTATATAATATAGTTGGTTGTGTATGTGTACAAAAATGGTAAATACGATATATATATATATGGGTTGTTATATTATATAATGTTACGGTTTTTATTTCCAAATGAGATTATATTGTGATGACTATATTTATATTGTTGTGCAAGAGTCGCTTGGTTGTAGTACAATAAACATGTATTAATTGTTATATTGTACGTGGTTTTAATATTGAGTCTTGTTAAAACGTTTTCTGGTCTTCAGACATTATTGGCAGTAATCGGAACCAAGCCTTGGCCGGGTGTCAGTTACGATCAGTTAGAGCTCTAGTCTATCTGCCGGTGTACTGCATAAGGGGTAACAGATGAGTTGCCTGGGTCTCATAAGTACCCATGTTTTGAGTTATATTGGGTAACAGATGGGTTTCCTAGTGTCTGTCGGCGTCTTTCATGAGAGGTAACAGATGAGTACTTGCGTGTCATGAGTACCCGTGTTTTTAAATGATATTGGGTAAACAGATGGGTTACCCAATGTCTCATGAGTACACATATTTTCAAATATTATTAGATAACCAGAGGGGTCGTCCAGTATCTCATGAGTACGCTTATCTTTAAATGTTATCAGTTATTTTCTTTTGTATGCGATGTATGTTATACTGTTGGTTTACTCATACGAGCTGAAAAGCTTACCGGGTTTGTGTTTACAATCCCGGTGCACATATTCGATGGTGTAGGGGATAGTTCTGCAGGTGTGGATTAGCAGATTTGGAGGGCTTACTTTGAAGATTTCCGAAGTTTATTCCTTCTATTTGTGGTGAGGATTGAGTGAATTTTACATTTATATTTGTCATAATACTTGAGGTATAATTGGTTATGTATTATTCAAGTCGACTGAGTCGTACTATGAACTCTGTTTTAATACACTGTTACTATAAGATGATTTCAATATATTTGAGACTGTTTTAGAGTTTTCATGGCTTCAAATTCGAATTTTTATCATTTGAAATTTCGGGGCTGTGACAGTTGGTATCAGAGCGTAGGTTGCGTATTTGGTGATCTATCAATATCATCCAGAAGCGATGGCCCAACTGTAGCGGATCCCCATCACATATTCTTCGGTATTGATATGTCACTAGATACGCAAGAGTGTTAGGAGCCACACCTTAAGGTTTGGTCCTCGAAATAGAGGTGTTGTGATAATACTTCAATGATTCATCTTCCCTCTAAATATCTTGGTTAATATATGTTGGATCTATTTTATTTGGATTCAAGATTTTACATGTATTGACTAAGTGTTTAAATGTTTCAAGGTGATGAATTTAAAGAAGGGCCATGCGCAAGGCCGAGGACGGGAAAGAGGCCGAGGCCGAGTGAGGGGTGGAAACCGAGTCCGCAACGTGGAGAACCTCTATGAGGAGGTGGCACCACTGGTTGAACACGTTGACCCCGAGGCTGTCGTTAGAGACGAGGGTCATGTGCTTAAGCTGATCAAGAACATCAATAGTCTGTCAGCGCCATCATTTCATGGGGCTCTAGATCATATGGTGGCGGATCATTGGATCGAGAGTATGGAAACGTACTTTGAGATGGTGATGTGCTCAGAGATTGAGAAGAGGATGATAGCTACATTCTTCTTAAAGGATGATGATATGGATTAGTGGAAGAGTACGGGACGGACTATGGATGTGTCCACACTGACATGGGAGGAATTGGAACTTGAATTTCTGGATTAGGTGCAGGGAGATATGACCGTCAGGAAGTATGAGCCCATTTTGCACAGTTGTATTGGTTTGTTAAGCCAATGTGTGTGACCTCCTTGGCTCAGAAATTCCTACGGGGACTTAAGCAAGAGTATAAGACCATTGTATCAGCACTTTCTCTGGCTACCAAGGAATTGATGTATGAGAGTGCCCTGAATTTGGAATAAGAAAATAAGACTCGAGGAGGCGATGTGGATGCTAGGGATGCTCGAGGAAAAGTGAAGGCAATCAGTTTAGGGTGTGGGTCTGCGGGACTGAAAAGTGGATCTTGGAAGAGGCCGAGGACCTATTACCAGACTCCAGCTAAGGCGACATCTCCATCTGTTAGGGCTGCACTTGTCAGGCAATTGGCATCAGTAAAGTGTTTCATTTGCGGCGAAATGGGTCACTACCCCACTACTTGCCCGAAGCCGAGGAAGGCGGGCTGTTTCAGGTGTGGGCAAGTAGGACATATGGCTAGAGACTGCACCCGACCTCAACAGGGTAGACCGGAACATCAGCAGAGGCAATTACATGCGGGCCAAGCTAGAGTGTTTGCGGTGGGTCAGCGGACACATGAGTGGAAGGCACCTTATCTATTTTTGACTACCTCGCTAGAGTACTGTTTGATACAGGAGCATCACACTCTTTTATTGCTAGTTCGGTAGTGGAGGGGTTAGGTTTGATTCCTACATCTCTTGGACTGTCTCTCGAGCTGGAGACAATCTACAAGGCTTGTCCTATTGTGATTGGAGGTAGAGAATTCTCTGCTTATTTGATAGTGATTCCGGACCATACTTATGATGTGATCTTAGGAATTGATTGGTCAAGGCCACAACATGTTTTGATCGATTTCTTTGACATGGTAGTGTTTTTCCATAGTCTCGGAGAGCCAGTTTTCGTTATCGTTGCCTCAAGTCAGATAATGCCATGAGAGCAGGACTCTTGGCACATGTGGAGTCTGTGGATCAGGAAGTAGCTATCGCAGACATTGTTGTGGTATCTGAGTATAGTGAAGTGTTTCAGGAGATACCGGGTTTACCTCCTCGGAGAGTTGTTGATTTCTGCATTGATGTTGTACCCGGTATAACACATGTGTCGAATGCGCTTTATAAGATGGGGCAGAATGAGCATGAAGAGTTGAAAGAGCAGATATATGGGATATTGGACCAAGGGTTCCATTAGACCTAGTGTTTCACCTTAGGGAGCCGGTGTTGTTCATGAAAAAGAAAGATGGTTCCATGCGGTTATGTGTGGACTATAGGGAATTGAATAAGGTAACCATCAAGAATATGTATCTTTTGCCTAGGATTTATGACTTGTTCGATCAGCTTAGAAGGGCTCCGGTATTCTCTAAGATTGACCTGAGATCCGGTTACCATCAACTCAGAGTGAAGGAGGAAGATATCTCAAAGACGGCTTTCAGGAGTAGGTATGGACACTATGAGTTTGTTGTCATGCCCTTCGGTCTAACAAATGCACTTGCCGTTTTTATGAGTTTGATGAACCAAATCTTTAGCCAATACTTCGATGAGTTTGTAGTAGTGTTTGTTGATGACATCCTGATATACTCCAAGTCCCAAGAGAAGCATGTGGTACATCTGAAGATTGTGCTGCAAACTATAAAAGAATCAAAATTGTATGTCAGGCTTGAGAAGTGTGAGTTTTGGAAGGAAGAAGTTAAGTTCCTTGGTCATGTAGTCTCAAAGGATGATGTGTTAGTGGACCCATAAAAGGTGGAGACAATGAAGAGTTCGAGTCGTCCAAAGACTCCTATAGAGATTCGTAATTTCCTTGGGTTGGCAGGCTATGACTGGAGATTCATTGAAGAGTTTTCTAGTATTGCATCGCCTTTGACCAAGTTGACCAAGAAGGATGTTCAGTTTGTATGGACAGAAACATGTGAGGATGTCTTCAACAAACTAAAGACTCGATTGACTACGGCTCCAGTGTTGACAATTTCCACTAGTGGGGGTGGTTATGTCATTTATAGCGATGCTTCACATCAAGACTTAGGGTGTGTATTGATGCAGCATGGAGGTGTGGTTGCTTATAGCTCTAGACAGTTAAAGGTTCATGAGAAAAACTACCCACTCACGATCTAGAGCTCGTTGCAGTTTTTTTTGCCTTAAAGATTTGGAGGCATTACTTGTATGGTGAGAAATTTCAACTCTTTTCTGATCATAAGAGTTTGAAGTATCTGTTCTCATAAAAGGAATTGAATATGAGGCAGAGGAGATGGATGGAACTCTTTAAGTATTATGACTTCACCTTGGAGTATCGTCCTGGAAAAGCGAATGTGGTTGTCGAGGCGTTAAGTAGGAAACCGAGGGGTATGATAGCTTCTCTTATGGTTCAAGAATGACTTATGCTCGAGACCGCATTTGAGTTCGATCTTGTGCAATCAGGAAGAGAACCCACAGTCTTGGTAGTGTCGCAATGCAGCCTACACTAATCACAAGGATCATTCAGGGTCAGGCACAAGATAGATTCACACAGGCTAAGTTGGCAGATCTTGTGGTAGATTCGCTTGATGAATGTCCATCCAAGTGGAAAGTTGGATCCGATGGAGGTCTGAGGTTTGGGACAAGATTGTGTGTTCCAGATTGTGCAAATCTCAAAGAGGAGGTCCTTCGTGCAGCACACCGATCTCATTATACAGTGCACCGAGGGAGCACCAAGATGTACAAGGACCTATGCAGGCAATTCTGGTGGAATGGAATGAAAAAAGACGTGGCAGTGTTCGTATCAAAGTGTCTAACTTATCAGCAAGTGTAGGCAGAGTAGCATCAGCGACCCGCTGACATGTTGAAGCCATTTCATATTCCTCTTTGGAAGTGGGAGCAAATTTCTATGGACTTTGTGACAGGACTGCCTAAGTCCACGAAGGGTCACGATGCAATATGGGTGATTGTCGATCGATTGACGAAGTCGGCACACTTTCTTCCAATATCGATGAAGTACTCAATGGATGTGTTAGGGAAGTTATATGTGGATGAGATAGTGAGACTTCATGGAGCTCCTATTTCTATTGTTTCTGATCGAGATGCATGTTTCACTTCAAAGTTTTGGGGTAGTTTACAAAAGGCTTTGGGTACTACCTTGGATATGAGTACATCATTTCATCCTCAAACTGATGGATAGACAGAAATGGTGAATCAAGTGATGGAGGATATGTTGAGAGCTTGTATTCTTGATTTTAAAGGAATTTGGGAGGATCACCTGAGGTTGATTGAGTTTGCCTACAACAATAGTTACCATTCAAGCATCGGCATGACACCTTATGAGGCTCTTTACGGTGGACCATGTAGATCAGCTATCTGTTGGGCCGAAGTTGGTGATGAAGCACTAATGGGTCCTGAGGTAGTTTAGGAAACCTCAGAGAAGATCTTGATTATTCGAGATAGGATCCGAATAGCACAGAGTAGGATCCAAAACAGGAAAATTTCTCCCGCAGCTTCTCTCCTCTCCCCCGACCTAACTCTTATTTGCCGACTTCTCCACCGGCGATCTCGCTCCTTCGGCCACCGTTCATGACACCGCCGGTGTAGTTGGGACCGCACGGCCGAACCACGACGATCTGTGGTAGCGGCGACTCACCCCGAGCTGTGTCTCAGTCGCTGTCGTGAGAGAGCAGCTGCTGCACCGGCGAACTCAACGTCACCGGCGACGCCGGAACTCGAGGCTACGACGGCGAGTCCTCCTTCCTCCTCCTAAGCACAATTCCTTACGCAGTGAAGCCCGAATCGCCGGTGGAATCGAGTCGGGTAACCTCTGATCTTCAATCCCTGATTCGTGATCTTACATCGGCGATTCCGGTGGTTTCTGACCGACTTGGAGCAAATGGAAGGTACGGTTACGATACATATATATGGGTTGTTGAATTATATAATGTTGCGGGTTCTATTTAAATTATGAGATTGTATTACTAAGCCTTGGCTAAACCTTGGAAATCTTAAGTTACCTGTTTTTTTTGTTCCTTTCTTCTTCCTCATTTCGGGTGTTTTCGATTAATTGTCGTGGATGAGAGCGGAAGGGAGATAACATTGCTTCCGGTATAATGGATTATTGGAGTGACAATATATATATTGTCGTGCAAGAGTCGCTTGGTTAGGGAAGTACTCAATGGATGTGTTAGGGAAGTTATATGTGGATGAGATAGTGAGACTTCATGGAGCTCCTATTTCTATTGTTTCTGATCGAGATGCATGTTTCACTTCAAAGTTTTGGGGTAGTTTACAAAAGGCTTTGGGTACTACCTTGGATATGAGTACATCATTTCATCCTCAAACTGATGGATAGACAGAAATGGTGAATCAGGTGATGGAGGATATGTTGAGAGCTTGTATTCTTAATTTTAAAGGAATTTGGGAGGATCACCTGAGGTTGATTGAGTTTGCCTACAACAATAGTTACCATTCAAGCATCGGCATGGCACCTTATGAGGCTCTTTACAGTAGACCATGTAGATCAGCTATTTGTTGGGCCGAAGTTGGTGATGAAGCACTAATGGGTCCTGAGGTGGTTTAGGAAACCTCGGAGAAGATCTTGATTATTCCAGATAGGATCCGAATAGCACAGAGTAGGATCCAAAACAGGAAAATTTCTCCCGCAGCTTCTCTCCTCTCCCCCGACCCGACTCTTATTCGCCGACTTCTCCACCGGGGATCTCGCTCCTTCGGCCACCGTTCACGAAACCGCCGGTGTAGTTGGGACCGCACGGCCGAACCACGTCGATCTGTGGTAGCGGCGACTCACCCCGAGCTGTGTCTTAGTCGCTGTCGTGAGAGAGCAGCTGCTGCACCGGCGAACTCAACGTCACCGGCGACGCCGGAACTCGAGGCTGCGACGGCGAGTCCTCCTTCCTCCTCCTAAGCACAATTCCTTACGCGGTGAAGCCCGAATCGCCGGTGGAATCGAGTCGGGTAACCTCTGATCTTCAATCCCCGATCCGTGATCTTACATCGGCGATTCCGGTGGTTTCCGACCGACTTGGAGCAAATGGAAGGTACGGTTACGATACATATATATGGGTTGTTGAATTATATAATGTTACGGGTTCTATTTAAATTATGAGATTGTATTACTAAGCCTTGGCTAAACCTTGGAAATCTTAAGTTACCTGTTTTTTTTGTTCCTTTCTTCTTCCTCATTTCGGGTGTTTTCGTTAATTGTGGTGGATGGGAGCGGAAGGGAGATAACGTTGCTTCCGGTATAATGGATTATTGGAGTGACTATATATATATTGTCGTGCAAGAGTCGCTTGGTTGTAGTACAATAAACATGTGTTCATGGTTATATTATATGTGGTTTTAACATTGAGTCTTGTTAAAATGTTTTCTGGTCTTTGGACGTTGTTGGCATTAAATCGGAACCAAGCCTTGGCCGGGTGTCGGTTACGATCTGTTAAAGCTCTAGTCTGTCTGTCGGTGTACTGCATGAGGGGTATGTGTTGTCTAGGTCTCATGAGTACCCATGTTTTAGAATGATATTGGGTAACATATGGGTTGCCCAGTGTCTGTCGGTGTATTGCATGAGGGGTAACACATGGGTATCTGGGTCTCATGAGTATTCATATTTTTAAATGATTTTGGATAACAGATTGGTTGCCTAATGTCTCATGAGTACACATATTTTTAAATAATATTGAGCAACCAGATGGGTTGTCCAGTGTCTCATGAGTACTCTTGTCTTTAAATGTTATCTGTTATATTTCATTTGTATGCGATGTATATTATAATATTGGTTTACTCATACAGGCTAAAAAGCTTATCGGGTTTGTGTTTACAATCCTGGTGCACCAATTTGATGGTGTAGATGATAGTTCTGCAGGTGGGGATTAGCAGATTCAGATGGCTCACTCTGAAGATTGTTGAAGATTTCTTTCTTCTGTTGTGGTGAGGATTAAGTGAATTTTACATTTCCAATCGTTATAATACTTGAGGTATAAACTGGTTATGTATTATTCAAGTCGAACTGTGAACTCAGTTTCGATACACTGTACTATAAAATGATTTCAATATATTTGAGATTGTTTTAGAGTTTTCATGGCTTTGAATTCGAATTTTTATCATTCGAAATTTCCGGGTTGTGACAATAGTAGACTAAGATTGCATAACTAATAAGAAGTTACATATAACTTGAAATCGACATTTGATTCACAAGTTTCTCCTTGCATTACAAGAAATTCACTTGATCTCTTCTTCACCAATGAGTCAGGAAATTGGTACATCAATGATCCATGGAAAGGAAACATTATTGTATAACAATGGGTTTCTCAGCCTCATTGGAGTACTTCTCCATTAGCTCAGCTGGGATGTCACCTCTGAGGATTTGGACCTTGAACAACACTTTTGTACTGTCACAGCTTATGAGTTCGAAAACACATCCATCTCCAGCCTTCAGACTGTTGTCATCGACAAATGACTTCCATGAGTGTCGATCAACTAATTTAAGACGTTTTGTTTCACTAAATGTCATCTCCCAGCTCTTCTCCCCAAAGCTGAGGACCATAGGGACTGAATTACCCGCAGGTAATACTGAATCAAGCTTGGGTGGGATCTCCTATAAAAAGCAACAAATGAGTTCAATGTACAAGACTAAAGCTAATAAAATGATAACTCTGAAATCAGTGTAAGTCAACAAGCCTAACTTACTTTCGTAAAATGATTATTGCTTATGAGCTTATATCTAAACTGTTTAAATGAAAAATCAGGCTGTTTGGATTTGAGATAGTCATATTCCCATAGCAAAGAGGATAGAAGTGTGATATGATGCATTCTCAATAATAATACTTACCATTTGGTAAATGGGTTTGACATGGGATTTCGTGAGTATGACATCAAAGTAAGGTTTCCCTGAAAGTGGCCAGAATTCGTCACCATGCAATTCAATCGAGGGAGTTGCTGAGGATTGTGCTGAGTGTGCCATTTCAGTATTTTCTGCTTGGCCAACTGGAACTTGACAAATTATTATTTATCTGCAACAAAAATGAGTCCTGTCATGATTTCAGTGAAAATAAAACCAACAGCATATACAAAAAAAAAACAAGAACATGAACTATTAGTTATAAGATACAAAAACTTCCAGAACTGCAGTATTCCAGTAACAAAAAAATAAACGCAAGGATGCATTACAGAAGTTGCAATCTCTATGAATAAAACCAGATACAAGATTTCACATACTTTTGTTTTTTCTACAGTGAATTAAGTTTGAAAGAGCACAACAAGATCTAAGAATACAATTAAATACAATTACAAATTTACAATAAGGGCATAAGGCTCATGACATAACACTTCTGCATCCAGAGAGATATCAGAGAGCATAAACCAAAATCTTTCCGGCTTGACCACAGTTCAACCCCACTATGCTACTCTAATATGACAAGAGACTGAAGAGATATCAATCTCTAGCTCCTCAATCATTTCGAACTCAACTTGTGTTACGAGCTTAGCAGATGGAGTGATGGGTAATTTACTCATAACACTAGTATTGACAACAGCTAAACTATAGTATTTCACTATTTTAGTAGTTTTCATTCTCATGCCTAATGAAAAATCAAAGTGTGTCATTAGTATCCTAATCTTTGTTTTCTGATCTGAGTCTCTTAAAGATCAGAGCTTTCCCCTACTACCCAAGATCCACCTTAACATCTCAGTGCTTCCAAAACTAGCTGTTCAAAGGTTTCATGAAAAACTCAGAAAGGCCTTCATCAACACAGAAAACTTTTCCAAGTAAAACCGGTGGACATGAATGAGAGTCCAAAGACAACCAAAAGCTAAGACTCTGAGCCACTACACATGTTTTCACTAAAAATCAGAACAAAATAATTCTCAAAAACTAGCCCTAAAATATTAAAAGCCACATGCATAGTAATTAAAATGGTGAAGAAAGAACAAAGGTTTGAGAAGATACCTCTAAAGATGATATCTTGGTGAGAGAGCTGGCTTGATATGGCTTTGAGAATGGAGAACTGCAGTAGTGCAGCAGCAGTAGGTACTTAAAGGAGTGTGGTAACTCAACCTAACCAGGGTTAAGTTAAATGAAAGTGGAGAGTTAGGTGGTCTCAGACCCATGGCTTTGTGTGCTTCATTAATGGAGTCATAGCTACACAGGCAAAGGCATCTTTGCCATTTTCAGGAAAACTATACTAGCACCAAGACAGGATAAACCTCTGACACCAGAAGAAGAAGAGAGAATCAAGACGAAAATTCTTACCTTTACAGGGGTCTGCCACAGCATGGGTGGTGGTGGTGTCTTGAATGTCATTTTTAGTTAATTTCCAGACATTAATAATTGCAGAACATAAGTTCAATGTTTATGATGCGGAACTGATTATGAAAGTGGTTGGGTTTCTGTGTTAGTTGGTTTAAAAATATACTATGAAGCTTTGAATCCAGAATTTGGCCAAATGGAGAAGAAAATGATTCAATTGGATTATTGAAGAGGATCGGCAAAGAAGAAAGAAAGAATAGTTGAATTCCAGTATAGTAAGAGAAAGGCATAATTGTCAATCTTGAAAAGAGTCTCTGTTGCACTGATGACACCGTGTTCCTCCCAACCAATGTTTCCCCAAACCAAGTCGCCTTGCTTAGGTTTGCATCCCCAGATTCCACGACTTCAGCCACTCCAAGTCCGATTATATAGGCTGCTATGCACATTCAATATGGCATGTGAGTAATCAATCCTAAATATGTAGTTATGTAATGTGTTCTTTGTAAATCAATATCAAATGTGGAACCAAAAGAACAGAGAGTTATTGACTGACTTGATCGTTTTTAGATTTTTTTTAAATTTTTATAATTTAGTGTTTAGGGTTTAGGGGTTAGACTTTAGGGTATATGGTAGACTTAGGGTTCATGTGCAAATAATATAAAGTTTTTTTTCAATAAATATGAAAATAAATAAAATTTTGTAATAAATAATTGGAAACGTGTAATATATATGGACAGATGTAACACATCTATATGTGTTATTTATTATATTTAAATTTATAATTATATTTAAGACAATGAAACCTTCTGGATTTATTGATAAATAGTTTGGGTATTGAAAAAAACAGTCTTAAAAATCACTATGCATTCTTTTTGACATGTTATATTCACGTGTAAAAAATTTCGTATACTTATATCATTGTGTGATACAGTTGTTTATAAGGAGATATAAGCATACACAATGTTAACCACTTGGATTGAGACTCAAACGTTATCGAAAAAATGTGAATTTTCTAGTGTACTCATAGTTCATTGTAACTATCACATCCTATGGTCATTATTACTATGTTTCATTTCCTTAGTCAAGCTGGTTCAGTAACATATACACTTGCATATAATATATGAACTAAGTTACATAACTTTATTACACACTTTGTGATATATTATGATTCATCTGACTAAATTTGAGAAAATAAAAATTCGACAGTTGGATTTAATCGAGAGTGATTTATAGCTATGATTCAAAATTTGCTTATGTTTAGTAACATTTGGGTCTCGATCACGAGGTAAAATATAATATCCCAAAAAATTATAATTATTTTTTAATTATTGTTCGGAGATATTTAAATTGGTGGTCATCCGATTATATAGTATCATTTTCGAGCGATTTTTACTCGGAAACGTTATCGTGAGGGGTCAAGAGTTGACTTTTTATTCATTAGGAATCTCAGAAAACTTCATTCGTGAAAGTCGTAGAGTTCGCCAATACGAGTTCGTAAACGTGCGACACACTTTAATCAGATGTCGTATGTTAAAGTTGTTAGCAACAAATTTTTGGTTTTTGATTTTGGAATGAGTATAAAAGAAAGGAGAGGAGATTAGAAATTAAGAAAATTATTTTTTCCCAAAATCAGCTCGGTTACTGTTCACCCAAGCTCAGGTACTACTCACGCGATTTTTCCCTCTTGGTTGCCGGATCTTTCTCTGGCCATATATCTATCGTCCGTCGATGGAATTGAGTGAGACTGGTGGCGTTGGAACCGTATCTTCCTCCCCTACCGATTTGGGTTAGTGTTTGGGACAGATTCGAGCTGTTTGAAGCCCATAAATGAAGAAATAATGCGGCTATCCCATTTGAATAAGTGAGGAGAACTCCCTCCTCCGACAACCAATCAAAGTGATTTTTCTTGTGTTTTGAGGCTTGTAGGATGTTTATCAACTCTCTAAAACAGTTTTATCTATTTCGAAACACAGAAGGAGAATCGATAATTTCTTTTTCTAGGGTATGTGAATAGTTCCGATTTATGTTCTTCATCGATTGGACTGTTTAGGCTTCGATTTAGACTTTGGTGTCAACTAGAAATTTGTTGGAAATGTTTTTTAGATTGTGGTGGTAAATTTTGGTGATCCTTGGTGGTCACCAGAACAGTGGTAGTGCCGCCACTGTTGGCGGCATGTGGCGGTGTGTTGGGTCATGTTTCAGAGTAATGGTTTCCTCCATTGTGATGTGCTCGTCGATACAAGCGTTTATATAGGTCATTTGATTGTGTTAGGTTAATTATTGAGTAAGTTAGTTGTCGTTAAAAGTTGGTGATTCTAGGTTGAATTTGTTGTTGCTTAGCAAGGGTCTAGAGACCTTAGGAGAAAAAGTTGTCTCGAGTGACAAGTCTTCGGGTTAGACGGAGCATCAAATTGAGTTACAACTTTATTACTTTCAATCGTTACTAAGTTGCGAATTGTTGTTTATTTAGAAGGTAAATACATGTCGATTCAATGTTGAATTCACTAGGGTCAAGTGGGGTGTTAATCGGTTTGAATGGTTCGGTTTATAGGTGATACCGAACACCAAACCGTTCTATTTATTCGGTTTGGTTCGGTTTGGTTTTTCACTTTTTTTTTCAAAAACCAATTGTGTTCGGTTTGGTTCGGTTTGGTTTTTCTCTGGTTTATATCGGTTTTTCTTTCGGTTATTTTGTAAAGAAAATCGGAGTTTCTTTACTTGTCTATCTACTTGATTCTTAACGAAATAAAAAGAACATGCGGACAGATTTGCAAAATTCTATTTACAAGATATAGTTGCTTCACAAATGCATACAATTGCAAAAAGCCACTAAACAAGTTATACCACATTAGTAGGCATGTTGTCGTTCCAATATCTAAAATTCAAAATATTAAATTTTGACCGTCAGATGTGATCAGCATATTTAAATAAGGATATGGTAAAAAATTCATCTAATGTTGATAATATTTGGGTCTCGATCGATGTGGTCAACATTAACTTAATTTCATCTAATTAAGTGAATTTGTTCTTACCCCCTCTTTCTTAACTAGTTTTGGTGGATTTTTTCATGCACACACTCTCACATATATGTGATGTAGCAGCTCGTGTAAAATTTTCAAAAATTTTACGTTCCAGGGATAAGGCTACCCATAGGTGATAATAAGCGTAAAAAAGGTTGACCGCCTCGATCGGGAGTCGGGACACAAACGTTATCGAAAATATGTGATTTTTTTACCATAACCATATTTCACTATACGTAACGCATCATGCGGACAAATTTGCAAAATTCTATTTATAAGATATAGTTGCTTCACAACTGCATACATTTGCAATAAGACCACTAAACAAGTTATACCACATTAGTAGACATGTTGTGGTTCCAATATCTAAAATTCAAATTATGAAATTTCGACCGTCGGATGTGATCAGCATATATAACTACATATATGGTAAAAAATTCACCGAATTTTGATAAAGTTTGGGTCTCGATCGATGTGGTCAACATTAACTTAATTTCATCTAATTAAGTGAATTTGTTCTTACCCCCTCTTTCTTGACTAGTTTTGGTGGATTTTTTCAAGCACACACGCTCACATATATGTGATGTAGCAGCTCGTGTAAAATTTTCAAAAATTTTACGTTCCATGGATAAGGCTACCCATAGGTGATAATAAGCGTAAAAAAGGTTGACCGCCTCGATCGGGAGTCGGGACACAAACGTTATCGAAAATATGTGATTTTTTTACCATAACCATATTTCACTATACGTAATGCATCATGCGGACAAATTTGCAAAATTCTATTTATAAGATATAGTTGCTTCACAACTGCATACATTTGCAATAAGACCACTAAACAAGTTATACCACATTAGTAGACATGTTGTGGTTCCAATATCTAAAATTCAAATTATGAAATTTCGACCGTCGGATGTGATCAGCATATATAAATACATATATGGTAAAAAATTCACCGAATTTTGATAAAGTTTGGGTCTCGATCGATGTGGTCAACATTAACTTAATTTCATCTAATTAAGTGAATTTGTTCTTACCCCCTCTTTCTTGACTAGTTTTGGTGGATTTTTTCATGCACACACTCTCACATATATGTGATGTAGCAGCTCGTGAAAATTTTCAAAAATTTTACGTTCCAGGGATAAGGCTACCCATAGGGGATAATAAGCGTAAAAAGGGTTGACCGCCTCGATCGGGACACAAACGTTATCGAAAATATGTGATTTTTTTACTATAACCATATTTCACTATACGTAACACATCATGCGGACAAATTTGCAAAATTCTATTTATAAGATATAGTTGCTTCACAACTGCATACATTTGCAAAAAGACCACTAAACAAGTTATACCACATTAGTAGACATGTTGTGGTTCCAATATCTAAAATACAAATTATGAAATTTCGACCGTCGGATGTGATCAGCATATATAAATACAGATATGGTAAAAAATTCACCGAATTTTGATAAAGTTTGGGTCTCGATCGATAACATATTTAATTATGTATATTAAAAATATCTATAAATAATATAATTTCTTTATAATATATATATATATTCGGTTTTTCAGTTCGGTTTCGGTTTTCAAACGTCCCAAACCAAAACCACACCAAATCTTTCGGTTTGGTGCGGTTTTTTTGCGGTTTGGTGCGGTTTTTTTTTTCTTCGGTTTTTTTCGGTTATGGTTCGGTTATGGTTCGGTTTTTTTTCGGTTTTCGGTTTTCAATTAACACCCCTAGGGTCAACATAGTAACACCTTGGTAGTTTGGATACTTTAATTAGTCTCAAATGAGTTGCGGCTCAAGTGGCCTTTTTGGCGGGTTAGAGTTTAAATGGGGAAACTTGAATTGTTGTTGTCGTGTCTCAAGTGTTAATGACTTGCAACCTTGATATGAATTAGGTATATGTTGCTTGGTTATGGAGTGATTGTGGTAGCTAGTACCTTCCTTATTTTGAGTAGAAGATGCAGCGGGAGCTAAGGTGAGTAATCCTCACAATGATCACCATGATCGAAGTAGTGTTATAATTATTGAATTTAGTTTGAGTTGTTAACATAGTCATTGCATCACTAGCTTATAAAAATATGTTTTGGTTTAAATTAGGTGAACTTGATCGTCTACGATTCATGGGTAAGTGAAACGCTATTTTAATAAATGATTTTAAAAGATTTTAGTGATTATGGACTATGGTGAATGTGAGAATGAATTTGGAATATGCATGTTGATATTGATATAATAGTCTATTTATATATGTATATTTAATAGTAATAATAACATATATATATATATACGTTGTTATATTATTTCTTATATCTTTGAATGTGTTTAAATGTTGATATGGAGGAAAACATCAGAAGGGAAGAAAATGTAGGTCCCGATAAATTGGTTTATTGAATGTGGATATTTGATAATATTGGCGGAAGGGAAGAAAATGTACCTTCCGGTAATTTTGATGAATTGGTTATTGTTGGCGGATGAGACCGGAAGGAAAGAAAATGTACCTTCCGGTAAATTGGTTTAATTGTATGACTTGTTCATTTTGTGACGTTGTGAGAGTCGCTTGGTTTTGTAAAATATTATTGTAATACCCCGGAATTTTTATAATTATTTTCTAATTATTGTTCAGAGATATTTAAATTGGTGGGGAAACTAATACTTTAGATGATGCCACTGGGGCGTTTGTATGGGACCATCTGTCATGCCTTTGAGGCATGCATGAACCAGGGGGTAGGGAATGTCTCAGTTGTGGTCGTGTTGGGATTTGGGCTGAAAAGTCCACCTAATTTTCATGTTCTACTATCGGGAGATAAATATCTTCTTTGTCTGTCCTGCAAATTATGGCATACTACTCATATAAGCATGTATATGTAATTGATTTCCGACTGTAAGAATTGGTGAGGGTGGTAGGTTGCGTGAAGCATCTCTATTGTGGTGGCGGTAGAGGCTCTCTACTGCCTTGTGTGTGTGTTAGTCGATTCTCTGGTGAACTGTTCGACAGAAATGTTTAGTCCAAGGTGGTGTTCTGTTGTGGTCGTGGACTCATGGAGTTAGAATTCTTATTTTGTTGCCTTTACGAATAAGATGTTTGTGTGGACACATGCACGACAACTTTTGTGATTTATAATGAGAGGATCATGAAAAGAGATTGTTTTGTTGATTGGAAGGGATGGTAGGTAAGTGATTCTAGCGATGCATTGTGGTGAAGTCATGAAGGTATTGTCGTGGATAAAGCACGTTTATTTGAAAACCACTGGCTGTGATGTAAGTAGTAGGCATGTGTTAATCATTGATTTGACTCATGTTAGATGTCGAGATTTTGTGACCATGTTTAGTAGTAGGGGCTAGCTCATGACGTGAGTATTGCCTGTTAATCGCAAGGGAGTGGTGAATTAGACAAGAAGGTATGTTGACGTCTCTATGCCGAGAACATCATTATATTTCGGGAGGTTCATTATATTTCTAGTGGCTCACAGGTGGCTATTAATGTTAGGACATGTGACAGTTGGTCTGTTTGAAATAAGTTGGAGGTATGAGTAATTAAATACTAAAATGGTCCGAGAGACTTGGAAATTTCGGTTTCTAAGACTTGATAGTGACACAATGTAAACAGAGATTATGTAGTGTTAATGTGGGAGATCACTTAACCTCAAAACCTCATTCTTCAATAGCGTAGTGAGATCTGTCAGAGAAGAGAAGTCACCTGTAAGATTCGTTGAACTTTTTCGAAAGTTGGTGACATTCAAGACAACAATGTCTAGCTTATCTCCTAAATGCCATACCGTGCAATCTATTCCTTTAAACTTATCTTGCCCTTCAGAGAAGACTATTAGAGTGGCGACGCGTGACCATTTAGTTGAAGGGCTCACCTATAGTTGGGTGGTGGGAGTGGGCAGGAAGAGAAGTCGACATCGAGGGTACGCTGGACTCTATTGGAGAAAGGTTGGAAATTTAGTATACCAACTTCATCATCTAGCAGGTTCAGATACTTATTGTATGCTATGTGCCTATACTAAGGTTGTACATCCTTGCACTCAATGTGTGTTATATAAGTAAATGCGGTTATGACCTGTTGGAATTTGGTTGAATAATGAAGTTCGTTTCTAGATTCGCCTTATTTCTTAAGGGTCTTGTTATGCGGAGCATCTTGTTTTGCATTTGATCATGAATGTTTAAGTTGTGGTTCTCCTTGAGGGATGTTATTATGCTCAATGTTAAATTTCATTTCAGACACGATGAAGTTGTATAACACCATGATGGCAGAAAAGTGAGCTGTGATCGCCTCGTGGAGGTATCATAAAGAGGAAAATTGTTGGGGAAAGTGAATCGAAGTTTTGGGAAGAAGTTAAGAATTAGTGGCTGAGTAATACGCTTAAATTTCGGGACAAAATTTCTTTAAGGGGGGGGGGTGGAATCTAATACCCCGGAATTTTTCAAATTATTTTCTAATTATTGTTCGAGATATTTAAATTGGTTGTGATCCGATTATATAGTATGAGAGAGAAAACGAAAGTGTTCGATCGATTTATACACGAAAACGTTACCCTGCCGGGTCAATATATGATTTTTTATCCATTAGGAATCTCAGAAAACTTCATTCATGGAAGTCGTAGAGTTCTTCAATACGAAATCGTGGACAAATGGCACGCCTAAATCGGAGTTCGTATAAAGAAGTTACAAACTAAAATGTATTTGGACATTTTGAAAAATAGTAAACAAGGGAATTAAAGAAAAAAAGGGGGAGAAAAATCAGAAATTCGGATCGGTATTGTTCACCCGAAAAAAATCCAGAATTTCTCTCCCCGAGCGGCCGACTTTGGGCCGCCGGATCTCCACCGTCCGGCCTCATAGAACGGCGCACTGGTCACGTTTGAAAGATTGCTGCCGCCGTTTGGGAGCGGTGAAGCCCGGAAATTCCCCCGAAAATGCACATTTCGCCAAACTTCAACTCGTCGGATATCTCTCTTCCGGCAACCAATCGGTGAGATTCTTGTCCCATTTTGAAGGTCTCCTTCCATACTACAAACTCTCTAAAATATTTAATCCAAATCGTTTTGTGCTAGGAGAATCGAATAAAAGAAATCCTAGGTTTTAAATTGGGGGCTTTTCGGTTTTTGCTAAATTGAAGTGTTTAGGCTCAGAATTAGACTTTGTGGTGAACTAGAAAGTTGTTAGGAATGTCATTTAAATTGTAGTGGTGAAATTTGGTAGTCATTGGTGGTGGTCGGGAAACAGTGGCGCCGAATGAACAGTACTATGAACAGTGAATGTGAAACATAATTTTGTAAAACAGTAAACTCGAACAATGTTTAAAAATCAGTTAAACATGAACAGTATTCTGTGAATAGTGTTTTATGAACAGCATTTAGCTGTGCTGAAATCGTCACTTGATATTTTACGTATCATTTTTTCTAAGCATTTTATCATGCTATTAGGTGACCGACGAAACGAGTGAGGGAATCGCTTTCGGTGTCGTGGAAGTTGCACGCGGGAATAAGGTGAGTAAACCTCACAATGATCATCATGATCGAAATAGTGTTATGATTATTGAATTTAGTTTGAGCTGTTATCATAGTCGTTGCATCACTAGTTATAAAAATTATTTTTTAAAAATATGTTTTGGTTTAAATTCGTGAACTTGATCGTTTACGGTTCATGAGTAAGTGAAACGCTATTTTAATAAATGATTTTTAAAATTTTTTAGTGATTACAGACTATGGTGAATGTGAGTAAATCTCACTATGACGAGTCTACCCTTGGCGGTGACTCACAGTTACGTTTTTGTTAAAAGATCGAACTAGGACATGTATATGATATAGTGTGTTGTGTATGTTTATAAAATGGTAAATACGATACATATATATGAGATCCTATATTATATACGGTCACGTTCTTCTATTCAAATGAATTATACTGTGGGAACTATTTTTATTTTATTAGAGCAAGAGTCGCTTTGTTATAGGACAATAACATGGGTGGATTGTTATTGTACATAGTTTTAACATTGCGTCTTGTTAAAACGTTTTATGTCTTCGTATGTGTTTTTTTTTCTGTTGGTGTACTACATGAGTGGTAACATATGGGTTGCCTGGGTCTCATGAGTACCCATATTTTTTAGTGACATTGGGTACATATGGGCTGCCTAATGTCTGTCGGTGTACTGCATAAGGGCTAACATATGGGTTGCGTGAGTCTCATGAGTAACCATGTTTTTAAATGATTTTGGGTAACATATGGGTTGCCCAGTGTCACATGAGTACGTTTGTCTTTAAATATTATTTGACATATTCCTTTGTATGTGATGCATGTTTACTGTTGATTTACTCATACGGGCTTAAAAGCTTACCAGGTTTATGTTTACAATCCTGGTGCACCAATTCGATGGTGTAGGGGATAGTTTTGCAGGTGGGGATTAGTAGATTCGGAGGGCTTACTCTTGTGGTGAGGATTGAGTGAATTTTAGGTTTCCATTGGTTATAATACTAAGGTATAAACTGGTTATCTATTATTCATGTCGACTGAGTCATGTTGTGGACTCATTTTTGATACACTGTTATGATAAGATGATTTCAATATATTTGAGATTGTTTTAGAGTTTTCATGGCTTCGAATTCGAATTTTTATCATTCGAATTTCGGGTCTGTGACAATTATTATAGGTGGATTGATTATATTGTACGTGGTTTTAACATTGAGTCTTGTTAAAACGTTTTCTAGTCTTCGAACGGGGATGACATTTAAATTGGGAACCAAGTCTTGGCCGGGTGTTGGTTGCAATTAGTTCGAGCTCTAGTCTGTCTGCCATTGTACTACATGAGCGGTAACCAGGTGGGCTGCCTGGGGCTCATGAGTACACATGTTTAAAAAATGTTATTTGTTACATTCCCTTTGTTTGTGTTTTGTTGTGTTTGTTGTTTGTTTACTTATCTCTTATATCTTATTGTTTATTAAGTGATTTCTGAACTAAGATATTATGCAGGAATCACTTATCTTCTTTTGTGCTTTCCTTCTTGTTATACATGAATTCCTGAACTATGCTTTCATGCAGGATTCACTAATTATTTTATCATTTAGTGGTGTGTGTTGGACCTTGAGTAAGAGGTGGAGAGTGTTGTAGGATGTGTATTGGGCGTGGCGTTATTGTTGTTGAGATGATAATGTTAAGTCGAGAATTTAACTTTGATTAAGATGTGATGCATTATCTATTGTCGTTGTTGCATGTTATTGATGTTGTTTATCTGTTAAGTAGTTATATTCAGTTTTCTCATACCAGTTGTAAAGCTGACTGGGTTTGTGTTTGCAATTCCGGTATACGAATCAATGGTGTAGGGGGCAGTACCGCAAGTTGTACGTAGTTGTAGTTGGTAAGTTGAGCAGTTTTCAGCAGCGTGATGTTTGATTCAGTTCTGTAGTTTTGGTGAGTCTCGAGTGAATCCTACAACTGTAATTTATACTTAATTGTAAACAATGCGTTTGGATTCAAGTTGTAACTGAGTTTGTTATTTCAACTCAGGATCGATATTCAACAGTTGTATTGTAATTTCAATTATATTGAGATTATTTGTAGAGTGTTAGCATTCTAAATTTTAAAATTTTACTGTTCAGAATTAAGGGTTGCTACACATTCTATCTCCAAAAGGCAACTATAACCTATGGTGATAAATACATTATAATTTGTAGTTGGATGAATAGTGTTTTATTTTGAGAACGTGGTAGTTTTTGAGATTTTGTTTTGGATACAAAGGGGGACCTAAAAGGCCCAACAAACAGAAAGCTCAAAGATTAAATATTGGAGCAAGCTCCAGTTCGTTTCTTCTGGCAACATTAGCAAGATCATCTAAAAAGGCATGCGCAACATGAGTACGAGGATCATCAAAAGCAACAAGACCCAATTCATGAGAGATATTATTCTTGGCTAAGGCATCAACAACCATATTACACTCTCTAAAAAAATGAGGGAACTTCACATTCTGCAGCATGGAGATCATAGAAGCACAAGTAGCAAGCATAGAACCAAGAAGATGTATAGAAATGTTATCTTTTGGCAAGAGCGGAACAAGACCAGCAGAATCAGAATCAGACTCAATTTCAACATTTCCATTGAAGTGCTTAGATATGAGCTTAAGACCATATAATAAACCCCAAGCCTCATAATCTAAAATTTCTCCAACTCCAAGATTCATTTGAAACCCACGGATCCAATTACCATATTGATCTCTTATCACACCCCTTGCACCAATTTTCCTAGAGATAGAGACTCTAGAGCCATCAATATTCAGCTTGTACCACCTAGGAGGAGGCCTTGACTAGGATAGCATAGTATAACTGTAAAAAGTATTGATTTTGGCCTTACTCTGAGAACTGCTCCACTCTTCAGCATAATCCCAGATGACTTTGACAGGAGAGACATGCATGGTGAAAGTGGGATCAAAGACACTCTTATTCCTCCACTTCCAAATAAACCAACACACAAAGACAAAAATATTACACCACTGAAGACTATTTTTTGTCTTACTATGACAATGGATCTGGGTAGCCAGCCAACCATTCCAATCAAGAGAGAATGCGTTAGAAATTGAAGTCGGGAGATTCATACCATTCCATATTCCTTTAGATCTGGAACAGTCTCTAAAGCGAAGGAGAAGGCTTTGATCAACAGAGTTACAAATAGGGAAAGTGGCACTTGAAGTCAATCTTCTTCTAGCTCTTTGCACATTTGTGAAAAGTTTCTTGTGACTGACAGTCCAAATGAAAGTTTTCAGCTTAGGAGGACAACTCACTTGCCAAATAAAAGTCTACAAAGGATTATGAATACCATCCATGTCAAAGAGGGAGTTATAAGCAGACTTAACAGAGAAGCAACCATTAGTAATAGGCCCCAAATAAGCTGATCTTCACAATCATCACAAAAACTAGTTGGGACATTAACAATTTGAAGGACAACATTAGAAGGCACCACATAATTAAAGAGAGGAATGTTCCAACCATTTTCACACCAAAAAATCACAAACAATGGCATTGATGTCAATATAGCAGAAGAGAGAGCACACTGACATAAAGGAGAAGTAACAACCCAAATATCATGCCAAAACTTGATTTTTTTTTACCATTTCCAAATCAGAGGGAACACATAAATCATGATCAATGATTTCCTTATTTTTAACATATTTCTCCTAAAATTATTAACCCAAAAACCAGAATCTTTTTGCAAGAACCTCCACCTAACTTCAGCCAATATGGCTTGATTCATCTCAGAGGTTTTCTTAATTCCAAGACCACCAATGGGTTTGGGTTGACAAACAGTGTCCCAATTCACTAGGTGCACCTTCTTCTTAGCCTCAGTGTCTATCCATAAAAAATCCCTATTCAACTTGTCCATTTTCTCACAAAAGGTACTAGGAAATTAGTGGTCTGCATAACATATATAGGAATAGCATAAGTGACAGATTGAATCAAGGTAAGCCTACCAAGCAAACTTAGGATTTTACTTTTCCAGCTAGCCAATCTACTTTGAGCTTTATCAAACAAGCTATCATAAGTATGTTTATTAATTCTAGAATGAACCAAAGGCATACCGAGATACTTACCCAAATCAGAAGTTAAAGGGGAACCACAAGTCCTACTAATAGCACTAGCAAGCCTTTTATCAGTGTTCGGAGAGCATAAGATAAGGGATTTTTCATAACTAACTGCTGACCAGAAGGAGAAAAGAAAGTATCAAGAATACCTTTTAACAGAGAGGCCTGATTAGCACAAAAAGATAGGGAGAAAGAGGATCTCCCTGTCTAATACCTATTTGAGCTTTAAAAGAATCAGTGAGCTCACCATTAAAAGCTTGTAGAAATAACATAGCTCATAATCAACTTGATCAACATATAGGGAAACTTGATTTCACATAACACCTGTTCAATGAGTCTATCACAGGCCTTGGATAAATCCACCTTCCAAGCAAAAAATCTCATTTTGCCATTGGACTTCTTAAACTTAAACAACATCTCCTGAGTAACCATGACATTATCATAAATGTGTCTTCCAAGAACATAACCCACCTGATTAGGACTAATAAGTTTCATCATAAGAGGTCTCAATATAGACATAATGACTTTAGAAATAACCTTATAGATGGTAGTGCAAAAACTGATTGGTATAAAGTTAATCATATGTTGAGGACCATCAACTTTAGGGATTAAAGAAATAATGGTATGATTAAGCCCAGAGGGAATGCAACCAGAAGAGAGAGCAACACAAACCATGGAATAGATATCCCCAGAGCGCATTTGCCAATGATGCTGATAGAAACTAGCAGGAAATCCATCATATCCAGGAACTTTGAGAGCACCAATAAAGAAGAGAGCATCATTCACATCTAACAAAGAGATAGGCTTAGAGAGACTGCTCAAGGATCCATGGTCAAGATGAGGAAAGAGATTACCAATAATGAATCTGCTATCATCAGAAAACTGCATAGAAAAGAGCTTAGTGAAAAAATAAACAACAATAATCCTCATTGAAGGGCATCAGTAGACCAGTTTCCATTGCTATAAAATAATCCCTCAATTTTATTTTTCCTTCTTCTAACAAGAGTTGTTAGATGAAAGAACTTAGTATTTATATCCCCACCCTGCAGCTAACAATCTCTGGACTTTTTCCTCCAAAAACGATTCTCGTGATTTAGGATATGATCATAGTCATGAATAAGCTCAACTTCAAGCTTAATAAGAAAAAGATTTGGTCATCTATCACAAGCCTTCTGAATACCACCAATTCTAGCTAAAAGCTTCTTTTTCCTGTGAAAAAGATTACCAAAAACATCTCTATTCCATTCCCTCAGGGCAGCAGAAAGAGAGTTGATACAAGAAGTACAATCACCAGAGAGACTATTCCAAGTAAGAGGGAACAAACTCCACATAATTTTCATGGGAAAACCACATAGCTTGAAACCTAAAAAGGCAAGCATCACGATTAACAAAATTATTAGAATTTAGCTGAAGCACAATGGGGCAATGATCAGATCTAGTTTTCAGATGATGTTGTACAAAAGCCTCACTGAAAAGAGTCCTCCAAGACACATTGCAAAAAGCTCTATCAAGTCTTTCTTTTATTTTGTTGTTGCTCCATGTAATTTTGAGATTTTTTTTTACCAACAACTAAACTATTTTTATGATTTTATTTTTGAAAATAGAACTTAAAAATTAATTTGAAATAAAAAATTTACAAGTGGCGATTTTCTGACCGCATAACAATGAAAAGCGAAAACAATTACACAAACAATCATTAAACGTTGCCAAGAATAAAAATGAAATAAAATATAAGTAGTAGGGACATTAAACGGTGCGTCCAGTGTGCTTGTAGGGTTTAACTCATGAAAGAGCTATATATTCTTTCAATGCATTGTCGCCTCCTACATCTGAAAATATGAAGAATGCTTTGAATCCATATCTCAAGTACAATAAAATTGATAATTGAATGACAGAATAACCAAAGAAGCGACATGTTCTATATGTAAGAATTTTTTAGAGTATTTTTTCGGACACCAGAATTATTCTAAAATACATGGTGATTGATTAAGTATATAGGTTCTTGATTTTTGTTGATGATCGGTCTCTAGAATATTGATTTAACATCATCACCATTGTTTTGTGGTAATTTTTTTTGAAGAATTTTCTAGAACAACTTATTCATTAAGAATTTAATGATGGTTTACAAATTTTAACTTTACATAGCTAACTTGGATGTTGTATGGATTCAACCAAAAACAAAAACTAAACTTAATGTCGTTTGGCCTTCACGGAACAGAGTCTTCCCCCCCCCCCCAAAACACAACACCGATGCTCCAAGATCCTCCAACACCTAGGCTACATCTTCAGGTCTAAACTGAGCCTCCACCAACGAGGTTCGAACCAAACGACATCGGAGGAAAATCCAACCACCTTTGATTTGAACTAGCGTCTCTGGAAAACGAAGAATGAGGATGAGTGGGAACCAAATATGGTGGAGAGGTTGAGGTCGTGGAGTTGGGTGGGAGCAGAGGAATTGAGGAAGGGAAGAGCTATTTTATTGTTCTCATAAAATAATTGTTTGAGAGGTTTACCAATTACCAACAACTATGTTTTTTTGTTGTTGCATTGCCTAGTTTGTAAGCGCATGTGCAACATGCGTCGTTAACAAGTTATCAAGTGAACCTCCACTGGGGGAGGCAAGAACCTCCGGAATCAAGAAATCATATTTGGTCCAAAAATTTTCAAAGCTACACATTCAAGGGCAGGTCTCAACACTCAACAAAGAGGGAATTCTCTTATTTTCTTTTTAATTTTTTTTTCTTTGGTTGTTTGTACAATCTTATTGAATAAGACTCGTGTCAGATACGTTTTGCATAACTCTAATTTTTCATATCATAGCCGAGATGCCATGCCGACGATCGACGATTTCTACAAATTTCATCGCCGATTCAAGCTTTGTCGCCGGTGAGTTTCGAGCTATAGATTCTTGATTTCGATCTCTTAGCTGGGTTTAGCATTAATTTTGAGCTCAAAACCGGAGGTTTTAACGACAGACACAAGCTAGGAGCTGCCGAAGCTTTCCGGCGACTTTCCAACAAAATTTCGGCGCTCTGGGTTGCAACGCAGGTACGATTGTGTCTCCCTCCTTATTGATGTTGGATGTGTGTGGATTTGAGGAAGTTTGGACGAAGGAGTCGGTGGTGTGCGTGTTGCTGCATAAGGCGGCGCGTGGGGGACATGGGGCGGCGGAGAGACGGCGTTAGGCTGTGGGAGGAAGCAGGTGAGAAGAGGGGTGAAATTGGTGGCCGCAGGCAAGCTCACGCGCGGTCGTTTGGGTGGCGCGTGAGCACCACGTGCGGTGGACTAAGTTGGCGGGTGAGCGCCACTCGCGGGGACTGAGGTGACGCGTAAGCACCATGCGCGGCTACTTTGGGTGGCGCGTGAGGCCCACACGCTGTCATTTGTAGCGGTGCATGAACAGTAAATTCGTGAACAGTAATTTCGTGAAGAATAAGTCATGAACAGTAATTCATCTGTTATGAATAGTCACCTGTGATTTTACGTATCGTTTTCTAAGCACGTTGTTATGCTATTAGGTGACCGACAAAATGAATGAGGGAATCACCCTCGGTGTCGTTGAAGTTGCACCCAGGAAATAAAGTGAGTAAATCTTACTACGACAAGTCTACCCTTTGGGATGACTCATATTTACGATTTCTTACAAAGATTGAACTATGACATCTATATAATATAGTGGGTTGTTTATGTGTACACAAATGGTAAATACGATATATATATATGGGTTGCTATATTATATAATGTTACTGTTTTTATTTTCAAATGAGATTATATTGTGGTGACTATATTTATATTGTTGTGCAAGAGTCGCTTGGTTGCAGTACAATAAACATGTGTTGATTTTTATATTGTACGTGGTTTTAACATTGAGTATTGTTAGAACGTTGTTAGGTAATCGGAATTAAGCCTCGGCCGAGTGTCGGTTACAATTCAGTTAGAGCTCTAGTTTGTATGCCAGCGTACTGCATGAGAGGTAACAGATGTGTTGTCTGGGTCTCATGAGTACCCATGTTTTTAAATAATTTTGGATAACAGATGGGTTGCCCAATGTCTCATGAGTACACATATTTTTAAATAATATTGCGCAACCAGATGGGTTGTCCAGTGTCTCATGAGTACGCTTATTTTTAAATGTTATCTTTTATTTTCCTTTGTATGGCATGTATGTTATACAATTCGATGGTGTAGGGGATAGTTCTGCATATGAGGATTAGCAAATTCAGAGGGCTTACTTTGAAGATTTATGAAGATTTCCTTCTTCTTTTTGTGGTGAGTATTGAGTGAATTTTACATTTCCATTTGTTTTAATATTGAGGTATAAACTGGTTATGTATTATTCAAGTCGACTGAATTGTATTGTGAACTCAGTTTTGATACACTGTTGTTGTAAGATAATTTCATTATATTTGAGATTGTTTTAGAGTTATCACGGCTTCGAATTTGAATCTTTGTCATTCGAAATTCGGGGTTGTTACAATAAAATCACTTGTACATGTATTATAATTTTTTAGTTAACTTAAATTACAATATATATATATATATATATATATATATATAAATTTGGCGACCTCCTCCGATAGGAGGACTTGTGCCGCCGCACGACCGACACAGGCCAAAGGCCGGCTTTGTACATTGCGAATTGAAAACTCAATTTGATCACTACCTGTAAACAACACTAAACTAGCTCCGCCCCTAAAACTGAATCCACCAAGTTTATTCAGTTCATAATTCACTACATCACTAATCACTAGTCTACTACTGTATCTTCATTACCAAAGAAAAGTAAACAACTTTAGAGTTTCTACTTTTGCTTCAAGTAAAAAATTAGAAACTGAAAATTTTCAATTAACAAAAAGTCCTGATATTATTAAACTTTTTCTCAGATGTAAACATTTTATGATCTTAATTCTTAAAGTTTTTGACACGACCCCTCCCCCCAAAAAAATATACCATAATATTAAGGCAGATGTGCATGGACCACTATTAAAGGAGATATACAAAACAATTTGGCATAGTCTCCCCTGAAAATAGCCAACCCCACCTGCACAAAAGACACTACTCATAATATCTTAAATCCAACCGCAACACCTGCAGCCTCCGTGCTTCCCTCAATTTCACAACCTTCACAAACACAAATCATAAATATAATTCAATATGTCTGACGGAGTATACAATGTTTGTTACCTACTCCCATTGGAACCCTGGATCTCATAGCTCGTCTTATTCCTCAACCACCCAACCTACTAAGACGACAAGGTCAATAACAATCATACAATATTCTAAAAACATCAAACCGTGCAAATTATATTTAAAACACGTCCCCTCGAAAATCAAACACGAGACCACCCAACGCTAGATGGGTTACCTGTCCTCTCATTTCTAAACCTCTATCGGGAGTCTACTAGTACATCGCCTCTCTTCTCGGTTCTACCGGTTCATCCCCTCTCTAATTGGTTCTACACACTCTCTTCAAGTATCCAACACAAGCCCCATAACATAACCCATCACAAAATCATCATCATATTCATAAACAACTAACTAAACGTTTAAACACACCATTCTACCAGTACGTTGTTGATACCACTTTGATAACCCAACTTGAGTTGACGTTTCGAAACCCTGGTTAGATCATTAAAGAACGATAGATATTTTATAATAAAGGTGGCTTCACCCAAACCTTATTTGGGCAGCCTAAATACCCTTTTAAAATGGATCAAGCTATTCCTAGTTCAACAATTCACCAAACCAAACACTCCAACCTACTGAAGCCACAAAACCCACAACCGCCAACTATCGAGGATAAATGCTGGTATCACGAACCCTCACATTTACCACAAACCTACAACATTCACCATAATAACGTAAACCCCATAACCATTCTGATTCGTATCACAAACACAACATCACAACTGACACAAATAATATCATAACCATCACCCATCAAATACTAAGCACCACATTGATTATTAATCACGACAATCACATTCTTAGCACATACCTATCAATCGATAAAAACACATCACAGCCGACATTAAATGATGTGGTCCGAAAATGCAGAGGACGATTGGAACAGTGCACCGAATGTAAATTCGTGATGTAGCTCGATTCATAGCCCACCTCCGATCGAATCATGCTCAGAATGAAAGATCATGTCGAGTAGTAGTAACCCTGAGCTCCAAAGTTGCCGGAAAGAGACCGCACGGCGGCGTTGACTTCTGCCGGATATTGCGGTCGTTGCAGCGCCGTGTACGGCGATCGGCGAAGTGTGAGACCGGTACGGGTCAACTATCAATGATGAGGCAAAGCGAATGAGACCGATGGCGTCTCAATTCGTGGTCAGACGGCGAAGAACGCAGGAGGAGAAATTTTCTGGTCGTGATGAATAGTACCCGCTCAAATTTGAATTTTCGAATTTTTTTCCTTTTTTCTCAATTTAATCTCCTATTCATACGAACTCCGATTTACGCGTTGCGTGTCCGCGAATTAGTATCAATGAGCCCTACAACTTTCGTGAAAGATGTTTCCTTAGAAAATGTATGCATCGAAAAGTCAACTTTTAGAGTAGTCACACTTAGTACAACTCTCGATCCGAGTAAAAAGATAAACATAAGATCGTAAAGAATTGTAAAAGATTCGGGACGTAACACTTTTGAGCCGTTCCAATACCATGAAATGAAGAAGGGTATTTTATCATGTATTATAGTTTAAACTTTATATTTCACTTTACCATACTTTTTGTTTTTACTAAGTTGCAAATTATCTCAGGCTTCCGCTCATAGTGGCATAGGAGAAGATGTTGCATCTGCGAAGAATTACCTACTCTAAGGCATTGAGGAATTTTATTTTTATTTTTTCCCAAATGGTATCATATTAGTGATATCACCGTATAAGATAATATATAAATTGATTTTTCTCATGGTTCTTTGAGTTTAATAAATTCAACAACAGTAGTTGCTCATGTCAGCACACTAACTTTATGATGCCTAACTCAGGTTGTGAATTTAGAAGAGTAACAGTAATAGTTGTTGATTACCTACCAGAATAGGAAATAGAATCAACCTTTATAGCTGGGTTGAGGTGAACTGAGTACTCGTTCCCTGTTGTGGAATTTGGCCCTGCCAAAGTGTTCTTCTAACGCTCCTTTCGGGACACCGTGTCTGCAATGCATTTTTGGCGTGGAGCGGCTCGCTGCGCAGCTATCGCTGCTAACTTGGCATCTGCGTGGCTGTCTTGGGCTATCTCTCGTTGTAGGCATGTTGGAGAGAGTGCTGACTATGGTTAGGCATAAGCCTATGCCAATAAGTCCCCCAAGTTCCCAATAAAAGAGACCATTTATTGGTTGAGGAGTTAAAATAAGCGATTTAGATATAATGAGTGATGGGGCTCATTGAGCCACACCTTAAGTCCCCCCACTCCCTGGTTAAGGAATGGTCGGCCCTTCGTGAGGGAACGTGAGACGACCCGTCCCAAAATTAACCTAATTACGCATTAAAACCAGCAAACCGAAATCTAATCTCAAATAATTGTGGCTGCACCCAAACCTTGTTTGGGCTACCTACGTACCCTCTACGAGGGATCAAGCCATTCGTAGTTCAACATAACAGTCATTAATGACTTGACCACAGTCATAAACAATCACGACGACTAATAATCGTCTAATCTGAGAATTTACTAAATCAAAGTGAAAACACGCTTTCAACGAATACCACTCGATAGTGTAATATCGGCAGATACTTAATTATTTACTGAGATTACTTCAGTTTGCTCCCAAGAAACTACTATGGGCACCTGACACATCAATTTCACCAAATCACTCATTTCAGCATTTCTAAACCGATGCACAGTTGCACAATTAATATCGTAAACCTTACTCAACAAATACACAACTATTATCAATCACAACAATTATCCGAATTAAACATAAACGATTACGAAATCGTAACCTTTAACTTAAACATCTCCACACGGCTCATTCGATAACCAAAATCAACAAATTATATTTCTTTGGGTTCGTATCAACGACTACGACCTAACAGAGCCACCCCTTGCTCCAATTACTACATCACGCGTCGCCACAGTGGCTGCGCATGGGCCCCAAGCGCCACCCTTTCCAACCACTCCAAAACGACTCGACACCAACATCAAAGTTGTAGATCACAAGAAGCCATACCTTTTTCACGACGGCGTCGAAGCCTAGATCGGCAGGAAAGTGGCCAGAAAACGCAGAGGAAGGTCGGAACAGTGCACCGATTCCAAGATCACGATCTAGCCCGATTCATCGCCCAACTCCGACTAAATCCTGCCCAGAATGAAGGATCGCGTCGACTTGTAGCAATCCCAAGCCTCGGAGTCGTCGGAAAATGGCTGCACAGCGGCGTTGACTTCTGCTGAATTTGCGATCGTTGCAGCGCTGTGCAAGGCGGTCGACAGGCGTCGGGGCGGGTACCAAATGACGGATAACGACGAGGCCGAGCGAATGGGACCGGTCGCGCGTCGATCGGTGGTCGGACGGGGAGATTGGACCCGCTCGTATTCATGGGTCTTTTAAACCATTAACATGTGTGCAATGCATGTTTATTTATCTTTCATTTATGTCGTTTGCTTGCCTTGTTTTGTCCTTTGCCTCTTTGGTGTAGTGGATTGGAGCTTGCCCCTTTTAGAAGTTGAGGCGCAACGGGTTGTGAGAGTGTCTAACTTGTGGAAGATTACTAATTTGCCTGCAATGATGAATTATCGACTTCTACTTAATTTGTTGCTCTTATTTTGACAAGACTTATTGTGGCATGATCATAAGTGTTTTTGTTTTGTTAGTTACATATGCCGCTTGCTTAGTTGCGCCCTAACGTTATTACTTTCCAGCATCACTTGTGAAGATCAACATTGGGGCGTCGGAAAAGAGGGCATACACTTGAGAGAAGTTCTTAAGGGGGATGATACCGCAGAGATGGCAAAGAGTAGGATGGTAGCCAATATAGCTAAGGTTGAGAAGAAGAGCGTGAATGTCACCACGCGCCGCTTGGAAGACAGGGTGACAGAGGGTCCCGTGATTTTTCCAACCCCGCTCCACACTAGAGTTCCAAATGCGCAAGGGGTTGTGCGCACTGATGTGAATGAACACGAGGCGGCGCGTTGATAAAGAGCTTATCGCGTAGTCGTAATGGACGGATGTGCTGCAGTAGAAGCGTGGTAAGAAGCAGGAGAGTATTCCCGTTAAGGCTCCAAGAAAATCCATGTCGTGGTTAATTTGGATATAGGGCTGAAGGAGCCACCGCGCAAGAAGGCGAAGATTGGTCTGGCCCAGCAGTTGCCATATATATTTGTTGATCCTCTCTCTGCTGGTTTGCCGCCGCTCGAGCGCAACCTTTTTGCCAGGATGAAACCGGAGGCCCTATAGGAATTGGTTTGGGTTGGCCAACATGCGCGCATCGGGGACCTAAGCCGCATGTATGATGTGGCAACTAGGTCCAAGATCTGCTTTGAGATGGCCGTATTGAAGATAGGGGAGGGGTGCCCCTGTTGAGTCACGTGGAGAAGGACATTGGGGCCCTTCTTGCCTAAGAAAATGAAGCCAAAAAGGAGAAAGCCTTGTACTACTTAAGTCGGACCCTCACCGGACCTGAGCTGAATTATCCGCCGATAGAAAGGATGTGTCTTGCACTCGTCTTCGCCATTCAAAAGTTGAGGCATTACATGCAAGCTTACACACTGCACTTGGTGGCGCGAGCCGATCCAGTTAAGTTCATATTATCTAAACCAATTCTAACCGGGCACATGGCTAAGTGGGCGTTACTATTGAACCAATACGGCATCGTATATGTGCCTGCTAAAGCAGTGAAAGGACAGGCGTTGGCCGACTTCTTGGCATACCACCCTATTCTAGCGGATTGGGAAATCTCAGATGAATTCCCGGACGAGGAAGTCTTCCTTGCAGAGGCCCTCCCAACTTGGAAGATGTTTTTCGATGGCTCATCTAGGGCAGACGGAGCAAGGGCTGGTGTTATCTTTGTCTCTCCACAAAAACAGATATTGCCTTATTCTTTCACTCTTAAGGAACCGTGCTCCAACAATGTCGCAGAGTACCAAGCGTTGATCATGGGATTGCAAACAGCGTTAGAAATTGAAATCCAAAGTCTCGAAGTGTATGGAGACTCGAAGTTGGTGATTGATCAACTGCTCACTAATTACGAGGTCAAGAAGGAAGACTTGATACCTTATTTCCAACTCGCCAGACAACTCTTGAAGGGCTTTGATAATGTTACACTCATACATGTACTACATAAAGAAAATCAAATGGCAGACGTATTGGCAAACTTGGCGGCGACTTTGGCATTGTCTGGAAACGAAATTTCAGACATCCCAATTTGTCAAAGGTGGGTCATGACAACAAAGCCTTCACTCCAGTGTGCCAGCTCTCATGTAGTGTTTGTTTATCGGAGGCATCCTTTTATCGACTATCTTGAGCACAACAAGCTCCCAAATATTCGAAACAAAGGTGGATCATCAAGCGGCGAGCACCGCGCTTCCTCTACTACAAAGAAACTTTATATCGGAGGTCATTTGACGGAGTACTCCTTCGATGCTTGGGAAAAGATGAAGCGGTTAAAGCCATGGAAGAGGTTCATTCTGGAGTGTGTGGAGCACATCAGTCAGGACCAAAGTTACATTTTCAAGTAAGACGACTAGGGTATTATTGGCCCACCATGGTCAAGGATTATATGGAGTATGCACAGAAATGTCAAGCTTGTCAGTTTCATACCAACTTCATTCATCAGGCACTTGATCAGTTGCATCCGACAATTTCTTCGCACCCGTTCGAGGTCTGGGGAATGGATGCAATCGGACCCATCACTCTGAAATCATCGGCCGGTCATATGTACATTCTGGTAGCCACGGATTCCTTCTCAAAGTGGGTAGAGTCGATACCGCTGAAAGAAATAAAGAAAGAAAATGTTGTGGATTTCGTTATGGGAAGCATTATACAATGCTATGGTATACCACGGTGCATCATCACGCACAACGTCAAGTATTTCTCGAATACCGCAACAGAAAAGTTGAGCAAGAAATTCCACTTCAAGCTTCACTTTTCTTCGGTGTACAACGCCCCGGAAAATGGTTTGGCAGAAGTATTCAATAAAACGCTTTGTAATATTTTGAAGAAAACTGTCAATAAGAAGCAGAAGGATTGGCATGAGAAATTGGGTGAAACTCTCTAGGCTTATGGAAGGACGTATCGGACAGCCACAAATGCTACACCTTATTCTCTCGTCTATGATGTCGAAGCCGTGTTACCATTAGATAAAGAAATCCCATCATTGAGAATCGCTTTGCAAGAAGGTCTCACAAATGAGGAAAATGTCAAGTTTTGCCTTCAAGAGTTAGAAGCTTTGGACGATAAGAGACTTGATACACAACAACACCTGGAATGCTACCAAGCTCGGATGTCACACGCCTTCAACAAAGGTGTTCGACCACGGTCATTTCAAGTTGATGATTTAGCTCTTGCTGTTCGAAGACCCATCATTATGACGCATAAGACTGGACTCCGAATTCAAGTCAAAGTGGGATGGTCCTTACGTCGTCAGAGAAGTATACACCAATGGAGCTTACAAAATTGTGGCGGAAGACGGTCTGAGGATTGGTCTCATTAACAGAAAATTCTTGAAGAAGTATCATGCTTGAAAACGCCAAAAAATGCTCCAAGTCTGTACGAGCCTGAACTGCATAAGACAAAAAAACAATGCTCCAAGTTTGCACGAGCCTAAACTGCATAAGACAAGAAAAAAAAACAAAAAAAATGATCCAAGTCTGCATGAGCCTAAACTGCATAAGACAAAAAAATGCTCCATGCCAGCATGAGCTTAAACTACATGAGGCACCAAAAAAACCCTTGAACTACGTAATGACTTAATTCCTTTTTTAGAAGGATACGCATACATCTTGAGCTTAATTCCTTCTTAAGTTCAGTCACATCAAAAAAAAATATAAGGGTTTGACTGAAAAAAAAAAGGAGCAAATCCTAATCATTCAAGTTAGCTGTCACATCCAGGTCAAACCCTTGAAGCCGCTCCGACGTTCTTCAAAACTGGCTCGTAACTTCTTTGCCTCTTCAATCTCTGTTGTAGTTAATTCTGGAATCTCTCGAATTTGGCACTTCTTCTTTGACTTGAAGCTGCTCCGATGTTCTTCAAAACGGGCTCATAGCTTCTTTGCTTTTTCAATCTCTATTGCAGTCAGTTTTGGAATCTCTCGGATTTGGCACTTCTTCTTTGACTTGAAGCTGCTCCGACGTTCTTCAAAACTGGCTCGTAACTTCTTTGCCTCTTCAATCTCTGTTGCAGTCAGTTCTGGAATCTCTCGGATTTGGCACTTCTTCTTTGACTTAAAACGGCTCTGACGTTCTTCAAAACTGGCTCGTAACTTCTTTGCCTCTTCAATCTATGTCGCATCAGTTCTGGAATCTCTCGGATTTGGCACTTCTTCTTTGACTTAAAGCTGCTCTGACGTTCTTTAAAACTGGCTCGTAACTTCTTTGCTTCTTCAATCTCTGTCGCATCAGTTCTGGAATCTCTCGGATTTAGCACTTCTTCTTTGACTTGAAGCTGCTCAGACGTTCTTCAAAACTGGCTTGTAATTTCTTTGCCTCTTTAATCTCTGTTGCAGTCAGTTCTGGAATCTCTCGGATTTGACACTTCTTCTTTGACTTAAAGCTGCTCCGACGTTCTTCAAAACTGGCTCGTAACTTCTTTGCCTCTTCAATCTCTATCGCATCAGTTCTAGAATCTCTCAGATTTGGCACTTCTTCTTTGACTTGAAGCTGCTCAGACGTTCTTCAAAACTGGCTCGTAACTTCTTTGCCTCTTTAATCTCTGTTGCAGTCAGTTCTGGAATCTCTCGGATTTGACACTTCTTCTATTCTAGATCAACAAGTCTTGCATCGTGAAGAAAACTCTTGAAAGCCGCCATAGTGAATGTGATGCGTCAAGCCTAACACGCTTTTGTTGACTGCTATCAAGTCTATGAAATGAAAGTAGTCAAGCGATTATGTCGTTTACGTTTTTCAAACTTTTGAAAGCCGCGATGCTGAATGTGATGCGTAAATCTTAAAACGCTTTTATTGAGTGCTATCAAGTCTATAAAATGAAAGCACTCAAGCGATTAGGTCGTTTACGTTCTTCAAATCCGCCAGAAATCAACGCGTTTCGAAAGCAGTCAGATGGCTAGATCGACCGTGACTCTCGAATTTGTTGTCAAAATTCTTTTTTAAAAAAAGTCAAAGTCAGACTAGTAAAAAAAGTCAAAAGTCAAAATCAGACCAAGTAAAAAAAATCAGAACAGTCAAAAGTCAAAAAAAAAACCGGTTGCACTAAAGCACAACCACACTCAATCATTTAATGATTGAATCATTCAAATTGTCGACCGCTTCAGCTTAAACCTCTCTGCTCAAATGCAGTTTCTTTTTTCAAACTTCTCTGCTCTCTCAGCTCCAGCTCCGTCATCATCTTATGCTAGTTTCTTCAACAGAAGAGGAGCTCCATCTCTACAGTTCACGTACGACGGTTCAGCATCCAATCACCACCACCTTCCGAGCTCTCCATGCCAAATTGACAGTTCATTTATATAACATTATTTTGTTGAACCATCAAGTCTAGAGGCTTTTGAACCTTGATAGGCACTTGGAATTCTTGTAGCTCTTAGGCAGAAACTAGTACTGAGACATCTTTGCTGGATATGTTGTACTTCATGTGGTTGTTAACAAGCTAACCAACGGCGATAGCAGACATGAGAGAAAGCTCTCCGGCGAGAACTGAAGCAGCCACAACGCTAGCCAATTGCCTTGCGTTTGCTCCTGGAGCCTCTCTATTAGCACCCTTCACTCCAAGCAAGTTTAAACAGGCTGAGTGGGATGCAAGTTGGGTTCCTATCCTACGGTATCAACCTCGATAGAAGGCATGGTGACAGAGACGTGAAGATCCTTGCCATCATGGATGGCTTCCATCATGGTGATATAGTGAGAACTCTCAATATTCTGAGCAGGGTCTTGACCAGTGGCAAGATAGACAGCTGAAACAATGTTACTTGCATGCGCATTGAAACCACCAAGAGCACCGGCAATAGAAGAACCTGTAAAAGGAGCATCACATTAGTTCTCAATCTAAAAGATGAGGTTTCTATTGCTATTGCTGGAGCTCTGGACACCTTTTCTATTCCCAGCTAACTTCTTCAACCTCCTGGACAGAAAGCGTTGAGAGGGGAGAGAGATGGAGAAGCTCTGAGACTAGGAGCAGGAGCTAGGGTTTAGAGCGAAGCCGAAGGAGTTCAATCTCTGGAACGAGGCCGATGTGGAAACGCCAGTTTGTGCCATTTGTGTGCGTCTTGTGTGTGTTTTGGTGGAGAGAGGGAAGAGAGTGAAGCACTTTTAAGGGGAAAATTGGAATCTCTATTAAATAAGGATATTGTTGTTCTACTCAAATGGAGCCGGCCTAATCAACTTTGGCACATGGACATATACTTAAGAATAAGAACCATTGTATTGCTCAAGGTCTCGGGCTGGAAAGTGAGCACGCCACCAAAGACCATTTGCATAATTTTTCATGTGCTATATGCTGGTTGTACCACACAGAATAGTGGATGACACATCTCCAAAGGAAAAAATGCATATAATACGATACTAATAGAAAGTAGCGTGTGCATATTTTCGATGAACAAATGCGGAGAAACAAGAATGCTTCCAAGGCTTTAAAAGAATTAAAGCGCCATGAACCTTTTATCAGTGGAAGCGGAAATAGAGTGACCTAGCTGCAATCTACCATGGTTAGCGCTTAGCATGACACAAACTAAAACTTCAGAACATGCATGCCTCAAAGTGTATACTTCAGGCTGCACTTTCGGCACGTGACGACAACATGTCTGCAACACGACTTGAAGTGAGGGCATTTGTAGACACATGAAATTTGATGAAGTAAATTATCTTCGTTAAATGGTTAAATCGACCAAGAGCCCGACAATATTGCACACGTGGCCCAAAAGTCAACAAAGTTGGTGCATATCCGAATAAAACTCGTGTCAGCACATAAACATATGATCGTAATCGAAGCTACGTGATTCCGACTTAAATCGGAAAATTAAATGTCATTGACGATTCGGAATGATAACCGGACATTTGATTAAATTAATAAATTCTTTAACGGTTATAATTAAGTCAATTATTTTCTGTTTAATTTAGTTATGAGAATAACTAATTTTAAATTAATCGGAAAATACATATTGATTTAATTATACAATTAAAGAAATTTATTATTTTAGTGTCATTAAAATATTCTACAAAATATAAAGCTTGACACTATAAATACCCGCTTCAACATGAAGAGCGAGACTTGAGAAGAAGAGATAAAATCACTTGAGCAAGATCAGTCTCGACAAATCCCGAAGTCTCTCAAGTCCACGAAGAATCATCAAGCCACCAAATCGCTCGTTCTTCATCAAATCCAAATCCAAACTCAAGTCCACGAAGAATCGTCAAGCCACCAAATCGCTCGTTCTTCATCAAATCCAAATCCAAACTCTAAGTCCACGAAGAATCGTCAAGCTACCAAATCGCTTGTTCTTCATCAAATCCAAATTCAAACTAAAGTCCACGAAGATCATCAAGATGCCAAATCGCTCGTTCTTTATCAAATCCAAATCCAAATCAAACTCAATTTCTCAAGATCAAGTGCACGTCACCCTTGAGCCAAGTCATATACGGAGATAGAGTCAGAGGAGTTCACAAAGATTGTAACCCCGCGCTTGATATTAAATAAATCACATTGTACACGTGTCTGCATTCTTGTTTGTTTTCATATTCTCGTTCTACAGACTTGTTAGAGATCTTATGCTTGTTGGAGATCTTAAGATCGCTTGAAGTTTCTCGATTGTGCACCACTACCTCTAGCATTGATTTATGGGTGAAGTGGGTTGTACGCGAAGTTTGAGGATTGGGTTTCGGTTGATGAACTGACTATACTTTCTTTTTTTGTTTTACAAATTACGAATTTATTTATTAAAAAAAACTCATAGATTAGCATAAACACATCACACAATCAAGTAGTTAACCGATTAGGTTAGATAATTGCACATACATCGAAATTGGATTCAACCGTTGGTAGTATCACACTATCACATCTTAAACAAAGACAGTATCATCAAACCTATAGCCATCTAATTTTTCACATAATCCACACGACTACACAAGTAGCTATATTTAGATTATCAATAATCTAACTATATGTAGTGCAATCAGTTGATAATGATATCATATTGAGATTCAAATCAATTTTACCATCATGTAACTAATAATCAAAGGACTCGTACTTCGATTGAGAAGAAGAAAAGCAGAACCTTTCTAAATTAAGAGAAACAACAAGTACAAAAAAGAAGAGGAAATGGTGATGACCTAATTTTCTAAGAAAGAGCAAGCTAAAAAGCTGCAAGAGAAAAACCCTAAAATAAAAGCCTCCAGAGTAATTATCTCACACCAATAGGGTTCTGGATAAACACATATAACACTCAAGTTCCTAATATATATTTCCTAGAATTTAATAAAGCTATGGAACATATTTTGAATTGTCAGCTGCCTTTTAAAGGACTTATATCACAGAGCGATACTCCCACGCTAATATTTGTACAGTTTCACATGTATCAGTTGAATGTATATATTAGGTTTTACATCAGCATACTGATGCATCAAGGACATTACGTTCATGGAGATATAGAGATAGATTGACTTTGCTGGAGTCTCGAACAAGTGTATCTCTGATATACAGAGCTGATCTAAACGTGCCGGCACATACTATTAATCCCTCCCAAATTGAATCAGTCCACTTGAATAACACATCCTTTATGAAACCCATATAGTTAAATCATGATCAAGAAAATGAAAACCAGGATGCTTTGATACCAATTTATAACTTCAGGATAGAAATAAAGCCAGCAACGAAATTGACACGGTCGGGATTGACAGCAAGAGTAGCAGCCATATTCTTCTGTAACAAGATTCCACCATTCACATGCATTTAAACTCCGGCGCTACCCAAAACTAGCTGACGTTTAGTAAATCTATATACAAATACAACAGCACTCTGACAGACATATGATATGTGCAGGTTTCCGGACAAAACTTGACCCACAGGCGAACAAACTACAAGCATACAGTATGAAAGGAGGGCGATTGCAAGAGGTTCAACTAGCATAAAACGAGGGATTGGTTTAAACAATTAGAACCCACTTGAGTCGACTAATGATGAATAAGATGCATTTTCATCAGTAATTGTTGAACTCCTGTTACCGGTTGATACTTTGTTACTAGTCTTACGAATCAGATCTGTGTCAAGACCAGCCATCTCATATAACTCAACCCGTTGGAGCTTTGCTGCTTCAGTATCACCTTCCCAGCAGGTTTCTGAAATAATGTCAATAGCTTTGTCGAGCTTGTTTTTAGCCACAAGACCCTCATTTTGCAAGAGAACAAGGTAAACTTGTTCAGCAGAAGCTTTCCGTATCTGGGTCAAGGAAAGCAGGAACAACGTTTAAGCAAATAAAGTTACAAGCCCTTCAATAGAAAGAGCAAAATAATGAAAAGCTGACACATCCTGGAAAATAGGCAATGCAATTTTAAGTCATGAATGCTCAAAGTTCATGGGAACCACAAACCTTAGGGTAACGGATGACCTAGAAAACGGAGAAGCTGAGAGAAGGCCCGACTATTTATGAAATCTGAAACTGAAGCTATATATCCAAGTATTGCAATGCCTGCATATAGCTTGGAGAAGTCCTTCGATCCTTTTAATTCAACTTCCAGAGCATCCAAAGCACCAGCACAGACAACCACTGTCTGAATCTGTAAATTGAAATAAGGATCCAAATAAAAAAGAACAATGTACATCAGATTATCATAGAGGACTGACAGCCATACATGGAACATAAATCAGTCACATAATAAAAGGTTCAATATGACAAAGGGCTGACCTCCATAGTCAATCTTTTTGCTGAAAAGAATCTCAATAGTCTGAAAAAATAAAGCAATTTCATCAAAATCAACTTGACTGAGCACAATGATATATATTACTAAAATTATGAACGTGCTCAGTGACTAGATTCAACGAAACATGTAAGGAAGCAGAAGCTATAGTGGAGATTAGGGTTTAGAGTGCTAAACATGGGGCCACATAACACGGTCAATATTTCAAGTACAACACGTATCAAAGTCATTATCTATTGGCAGAAAATAACAGCTAGTCCCAGTCACCAACAAGAATATATAAGGAATGAATGTAAGAGAAGAAGGGCCTTTAAACAAAGATAAGAACTCATATTTCTTAGCAATAGGTTTTGAACGTGACTACCTTCAATACAGGTACAATGACTCTGTCACATCTCCTAAAGTGTTGGAGAACCCAAAGAATGTCCATAGACAGCACATACTCTCTGGACTTTTCATTCTGGTCTTCACTGTCTACCATTTGAAGATACTCTAACAATGCTGTGAGTGATGCCTTCCTCAACAGAGATGACATACCCCGATAGCACTGGTCTGCTATAACAGTCAAATTGCAGCAATTGCACAAAACGAGGGTATGAAATGTTCGGTACCTACAAGTACAAGCAAGGACAAGATACGCTGTCCGTCAAAGAACTCCCGTAACTTGTCAACAATGTTATAGAGGTTGTATGTATTACTAACCGCCCACTTTAAATCAGCTTCATTAGGAACAAGTTCTTCCAGCTTTTTCCTGTGCGGTATATGTTGGACGTAAGCTACCTTATTGTACAAAATCCTCTGTAGCAAAGGCTGCTTCTCTCAGCTTATCCATCTTCTCTACAGCTTGCTTACTTATTCCCCCAATTATACTGGAAGCAAGATTTGCATCAAACAACACATGTAACTGTTTATTGTCAGCACTGGGCTCTATCTCAACGGAAGAATCGATTTGAACTGATTTTCCACTCAGACAAATAGAATCTCTCTTGCACAGGATATATGTACATCTCTCAAGGCCGTCCATAGCAGCCTCACGTACCCAAGAACCCACATCACCTCTGTTATCAACAGAATAGTCATTAAGAGCTTTCAATAAAGCTGTCAATACTCCATCCTTGATGAGAAGGAACAAATACATGTCATCCTCCACAAATGGGACACCAGAATGTTCCTTTTCCTGAGTTAATGCTTCACAGACTGAAACAATCCCTTTGACTGCATTTACTCGTGCTTCCGCATCTCTATCATCAGGGTTGTCCTGCAAATGGTAAATATCCAATTAGGAGATCTTTATAGTTTTTCTTCACCGGAAGAGACCAATCACAAAGAGTTCCACCTCAATTGCACAAGCATTACAAAGCTTCAAAAGCACATTCTTCCACCTAGTGGCAAGAAGTTTGCAGGGCAAAACACCTATCGCCAAAGCTGATCCTCTTCTTACAGCCACATTTGGATCAGTCAAGAGTTCCAGGTACTTAGATATTATACTAGTACCTCAAAGATCTGCAACAATTAGATATGCTTGCACAAAGTGCTTCAGAGCTTTAACTGCTGCATCCTGCATGAACGAAAAACCTGATTACAATTTCAGATATCACAACGAATATAGAAGCAGCTAGTTTGAAAACCTGAAATTAAGAGACATCCACCTGAATCTGAGAATTAGGATGTCTCAAGTTCTCATTTACAGTATCAAGCAGACTCCACTTTATCTTTTCCGGTAATGACACAGAAGATGTAGATATGCATTCTATGAAACGGGAAACTGCTGAACGCATCATTTCTCCACCTTTTCCACGATAAAGGCGTGCTTTCTCAATAGCAGGTACAACACCAGCAACAAGATTTTGTTTATCTGTAAGCAACAAGATTAAATGTCTCTTAATGGTTTCTGTAATTAAAACGTCATATCAAGATTAAATGCACAAGGAAGAATAATTATTAAGAGAAAAGACCACCGATAATTGAAACCCAGATGATAAAGGAGATACCAGAATTATACACATTACAGTGACCCAAAAATTAGCCAATGTCTAGGAGCTAAATTTCTTTCATCCCCTCCCAATTTTTTTCCCCTAAATGAACCATGGCTACAAGTAATTAACCAATGATAATCCTCTTCTTACAGCCATAGTTGGATCACTTTATCAAACAAAAATAAAACTAATATGATAAAGAAAATGCACCATTTCAACGTCTTCTTATCCCTCTGTACCTACTTTTTCAGGTCCGCTTCTGTGAATCATTCTACAATAGCTCTTTCATTAAGGCAATTAATTGTAGTTTACACTGTCCTGTTCAGAATTCATATATGGGAGCATTGTAACAGTCGCCTATTCAACACTTGCACTGTTTTCAATTTTCAATGCTAATTTAATTAAGTATTCTTGCTGAATTTTTTTTTTCCAATATTAACATTTACAACTTTATCAAAATAGGTAAAGGAGGTGTGGGACACAAACGTTAGTAATACAGAAAGAAAATGAATAAGCATGAAAGATTGGAGTGCAATCGTTGAAAAGGGGCGTCCCAAAATCACTTCCCCTTCTCACGTGTCTGAAACATTCTTCTACCCAGGTATGCAAAAATCAAGGAATGGAATTTGTTGGGAATGGAGAAGTGTATAAACACTACTATCCTACAGCAGGCCCTAACTTCACAATCCGCCTGCTCTTGGCGAGGTTTTGTAAATGCATCTAGAATTAGAATACTAACCAGCGGAAAGAGCATAACCACATTGATGTAGTGCTAAAACGAGTTCTCCAGTTGCCAGTGTCGCTCCATGGCGCATGCAAAGATCAGATGAAAGAGTACAAGGAATTATTTTCTCCAACGCATAGTTTGCAAAGTATTCCGGATCATATTTAACAAGAGAAGAAAGAGCCTCAGCAGCAAGTTCTCTTAAGCCTTTTTCCTGATGACATCAGCATTCAGTAATTACATGACTAAATTTGCCAATATATTGAACTTAATGATACTGCGGTAATGGCAACTAATGAAATACATTAGACTGGGAAAACTATAAGATAAAATAACATTCAAAAATGTAACTGAAAAAAAAACAATCGAATAAAACAACAACCACAATATGGATCTTTGCTCCGCTACTCTAAGCAAATCATGTATGCATACAAAATTTACCATATTTCTACCACTTGGGTTTTTAATATTTCTCTATAGTGGTGAGGGTCACAACACCCGCAACACAACTACCACTATCTTGGAATTAAAATTATCGCATACTTCACAGAAGGGTTAGACTTTCAGATCATTGTTTCTTATGAACGAATAATACTTTCACCGTTCACAACTAAAACATTTAAAACTTATTAGACTCTGAAGAATTACAATATTTGACTTTAGTACTACAACTATTAGACTTTGGAACTATTAGAGATCCAATTTGGTATTGACTTAACTGTTCTGCAAACATTGAACGGCTGAAAGAACCAAAGAGTCATAATAGAACAATAAAACTAAGAATGTTATGGGCTGGTTTCGTATCTTATCCACCCTAATTTTGTTCCTTACACATCAAGTACTACATGGGTCACACTTTCTAGTGAAAAGGAGGGGAAAATGCCACCTCCACCCCCCCCCCCCCCAAATATATATATATATATAGATAGATAGTTGAAAGGGACATCAAAGGAACTGAAGAGCATACCCAGTGACAAATTTTGTTATACAGCAGCTCATCCACAAAGGGATAAAGATATCCCTCATATTGAGCAATAGAGACAGCAACATGAACATATGAGTTTGCTCGTGAAGAAAGTGAAAACTAGTCTGCAGTATTCACTATGTCAATTCCATGAGGGTAACGACCCTGTCTTCCGACATTTTCCTGAAAAGCAGCAGCTGCTGCTCTTCTACAATTAACCTATGCATCAAGATAAATAATTAAATAAATAAACCTGAAGCAGAGGTGGTGCAAAGATTAGCACCTCATGGTCATAGCAGGCCACTGTTAATAGGTGTGGTGCAAGCTGATCCAATATATTTTTCATATCTGTATGATAGTATGCACGGCCAAAAGCCCAACAAACATAAGTTGCAGCATCTCGTACATGAGATCCAACAGTGTGGACCTCTTCGAATATCATAATGTAGTCCCTATTTATAATCAATCATTAGTTCATATTGGAACAACCTACTATGCTCCAGATTTATAATTTGTAAAAACAGGTAGAAACAACCTTCATGACAACAGGTACAACTTTGGGAAGGCTGGCAGGTAAGAGAAATCCTCTGCGTGCCAACTCAGCCAATGCTAAGCAACCTCCATGCCATGACCCATCACCCTGGAAAAGAGAAAATTTTCATATCAAAATCACGTCAGCTTTAAAACTGGGTACAATTACAACTAATAAAAGGACAGGATAATGATATGTTTTAAACCCCTAAAGGTCATCGCAACCCTTGTGTGCATACTTCTACGAGTAATGCATGTAACCATGGACATCCTAACCAGTTAAATAGTAAATGTGCGGAGCAATATACCAAAGACAGCAACCACATGATACCTCGCCCGGAGAAAACAGCTCCAAAACAGATGATAGGACCTCCTCTGAAAGGGCAGCTGTAAGACGTGAAGCAGTGCGACCAATACCTTTCGCAGCAGACCAACGTACAACAGTGTCCTGCATCAATAAGCTATTAGTGACAACTAAATATCATACAACATATTTGAATGATAAGTTAAACAATAAAAAACTAAAATATCAATGAAATACTGGCAAGGTAATGCTCTCTAGTACAACTTAGATCCATGCACATGAAGCTCTCTGTTGTGCTCTGGCAGAAGGCCAAAATTTAAGCTTAATGAAAGACAAATTTTATAACATGCACAAAATGGTGGTCTCTCTCAGATGGGGCCATGAGTATTTCGTTCCTTGAGAACATCCAACCATTTTACACACTGTACCTCATGAGTCGACCAAAATTCTGGTAAACCAACAAACTACCTCAGTATTTATCATACCAGACCAGCAATCAGACCTCGTAATTAGTTCCCTCTATCTCAAAAGTACAGCTATAACAATTAAATATTAAGAGCCGGCCAACACTTCACGTAGAACCATTTGATAACTGCATCTGACCTTTGCATTTCAATTGCACGACAACAGTTGATTAAGAGGGAATATTGTTCTATTTATGATTGAAAAGCATATCCAATGGAAAGTACCATAGTAGGAAATAAGTATGGTTCCCTTCAATGAAACCACAGTGAAAATTAAAGCAATTGATCTCTATGTAGACCAACAAAACTGAGAGAACCAAATCAACGTGGAAGTTCTACAACCCCAGCAACTTAATTTAATGTTATCATAAGCATATCCAAATGTAGAGTACCATAGTAGGAAACAAGTACGGTTTTCATCAACGAAACTCCAAAAGAAAAACAATTGATTTCTATGTAAAAAAACTGAGGGAACCAAAAAGAAAACTGTGGAAGTTTTACAAGCCCCAGCAACTTCAATGTAACAAATTTTTATATACTTCACCCTTTGAAACATACCGTATCTCTCAATCCAGTGAGTAACATCTCAATAATCTCCTCTACAATTTCTGGGACATCCATTTCTTCATCATCCAAGCAGCTTGAACATGGTTCTGAGTTTAAATCCTTGGCATTTATAGAATCATTGCATTCACTAGATTTTCCTGAGGCAGACAACAACATGTTCTCTCCCAGTGAGTTTGTTTTACCCTGCATCAACGCATATGGTCAAGCAAGAAGATGACAACCGAGAAAAGACACAGATTAGAGCTTATATGGGCTTATCTACAAAGTTTATATTCCTGAATCTTAATCAATGTAGAGGCAAGGAAACTAAAAGTTTGTTTATTTGTCAAAGCTAAAGATATTATTCATTTACAACTGCAGTTGAAATATGTGTACTTCTAGCTGCAGAATGACAGCAATTAATTGAATTCTTATGTACTACATCAATTTTACTTATGGGCACAACCACATTCTCAAAAGAGCAACAAAGAAAGGTGAAAAGAAAAATACCAGAGTATACAACATGATTGGACTCCCAGTGGAGATACATGACCAAAGATTGCATATTTATAATTTTTTACAAGTGGAGATGGATATAATCATAAACGTAACTTAGAAGTTGGTACATGAAAACTTCTATAAATCAAATTAATAGTTTGAAATTGAAAATATAACATAACAATTCTTACCACATAGCGCCAGGCTATGTAGCACCGACACGGCGCGACACCGCGACACGGCAAATCTTAAAAACCTAAATCCCGACACGGCGTCGACACGGCAATTTATATATAATTTAATATATATTAATGTGTAAATATATATATATATATTAGTGTTCATAATTAAGGCTTAGGGCTTAGGTTTTGGCTGTTCATTAATGTACTGTTCCAAAATTGACAGTTGACGTCTCCAAGCTGTTGTTCATTTCTCATAAATGTAGCACCATCACCAAGCATTTCCAGAAAGCTACAACTTTCTTGCGGATTCTGTTCTGCAATCTGCTGGCTCCATTGAAGCTCCTGACCTGTCAGTGCAGGTTTAGCTGCATTGTTGTTGTTCAGCTGCGAGCCGAAGTCCTGCCAGGAGGTTGATGCTTCACTCAAACTTGATAGCATTGCAGATGAAGAGCGCAATGAAGATGATGATGGCTTCAAATATGTACTTCTTCCAGCCATGATCTCTAGTAAACTTGACTGGTTGGATGATCCAGGACTAGACAACTGAGCTGGCTGAAGTTGCTGGTCTTCCTGGCGACTAGTATTGGCCAACGCATTCACAGCCCAAGAGAGTATGCCATTGTTTGAAGTCCCAGTAGTGATAGGCAACTGATGAGCTTGCTGAAACTGCCGCTGGTTGTCTAGGGGGTTAGGCTTGCCCAACATGTCCACCATATATATATTAATGTGAGGTAGGAACAGAGTATTAAGGCTTAGGGCTTAGGTTTTAAAAAAAAAAATCAAAATGCTGATGTGGCGTGTCGGAACAGTAGGTGGCGTGTCGGTCAACGTGTCGGGCCGTGTCAAAAAAGTCAACATTTTCCGACACGCCACGTGGCGTGTCGGACACCGTGTCGGGGCGTGTCGGCGTGTCGGGCAGTGTCGGACACTCCGACACTTCAGCCTTTGAAGTGTCGGTGCTACATAGGCGCCAGGAAGGTGAACGATGAGGGAGGGAAGTAATCCCCATCCTCTGAGTTAATTTCATCAGATACTTGCGAAGCAACGGACTCCGAGCTGCATAGCTAGACTTGATCAACAATGAGATGTCATCCCAGACAATAGGAACCACATCCAGCAACAGTTTCCACTCACCAGCCTGACTACGAAAGATACATGAGAAAATGAAATCAACCAAGGCAGTATGAATGGAATCTATTTTAGAAAATCAGAACTCTTAAGTCAAATAGTAGCATCATAAAACTCCTTCACTTAATAATACAAAATTAAACTTGCACACAGAAACATCTGAAGTGTTGTATCTGAAGTCAAAGGAAGCTTCAAGCCTCATGGTAATCATTGAACACAACTAATGATATTTCTCAATTACAAAAGCTGAAGTGTAAATCTGAACTTGGCATATTATATAGCAGAAGGTAAAACTTTGATTGCAAATCAAGGCATGAAAAACAGATTATAATACATAAAAACGATGGTGATTTCTCATTATATTGAGCATAAATCTGAACTACAGTAAATTCATTGCCCAGGAAATTCACTACTTAGTTCTAAGCCTGATTTATTAAGAAAAACAATGCGTTAGTGTGGCAGATGATGTATATGTACATAGTTATAAGCCACAGTCTTGTTGGTTTTACAAAAATCATCTTTTCAAACTGAAGCTGTAACTACCAAGAGAAATAAATGAATATATATATATACAGTCCCTATCCAGAGTGAAGCTTCACTCTGAAATTTTAGAGTGAAGTTCCAATTTTGGCACACTTTTCGGTCAAATTTTTTCACCATAATTGATTCAATATTTAGGTATGCTATTCAAGATCATCTCTACAAAATTTCACCTAATTCGGACATCGTTAAGGTATTGAAATTAGATTAAATCAATGAATGAATTAAAACTGTTCAACGTGAACCGTTCGTGTAAATCTCAATTTTGAAAGCTCAAACCATTGTCAAATTGGATGAAACTTTGTAGAGATGATCTTGAATAACATACCTAAATATTGAATCACTTATGGTGAAAAAATTTGACCGAAAAGTGTGTCAAAATTGGAACTTCACTCTAAAATTTCAGAGTGAAGCTTCACTCTGGATAGGGACTGTATATATATATATATAAGGGAGTAAAAAGTACAAATAGAGATAACAAAGCAGACCTTGAATATAGCAGCCAGGGCTTCTAAAGCTCCAAGTAAGCGGAAGTGATTCATGACATCTGTAAGAGAAGATAACACTTCGTGTGTCCATTCAACGAAGCTGAAGGAGAAATTATACCATAGGCAGGTAAGAAAAAGGCAGACATAAAGCAGTCAGCATTCAACTGAAAATTTGAGCCTTAATCGTTACTAGAGATGAGAATATTAAAGTAAGTTGTTTCTTCATTATGAAAAATAATGATACCTGGAGAAGGCCATTGGCATGTCCGGCCATGTTAGAAGCTTTGAGAGCAGCAAAGCAGCTATGGTGCGCATAGGACCAGCATTTGAGAGGTGATCCTTAGATATCCCTGTAATTCTCAATACCAGCGGAGCCGGCTCAAGTTTACCAACATTACTGTTGTTCGCAATGCTAGTATCAACCGTGGAGATATCAAATGGTACCAACACAAGTATAGAGAGCCACAAAAGTATCACACATTTGGCCTCCATCTCTCCTGTACTTTCCTGACGCAATGACGACACTGAAGTTGTGTGATGGCACTTCTCCAAGAGAGACACAGCAAGTTCCGAGTCCGAAACTTGATGCGGGAAGAACTTGACGACGGCCTTGTACCCACAAACAGTAACCAGAGAGTAAATAATGATGCATATAGGCTTAATCACTTCAAGTATTTCATCCGAAGCCACTCCTAATTCAACTGTTTTCGAGCGGATGATAAACGTCAGTGGGGTAACAATGCTCTCTAGGTAAGGCTCCACCAACTGTCCCTGCTCTTGATACTTGTCCATCTGCATAGAGTAAAGACAAAAAGAAACATAGTTAACAAACTAATCTTGCAAAACTTGATTACTGTAGTTATTGCAAAGCAAACATAGAAACCGAATGATCACTAGACCTCAGCAATGGGTTTACCAAGTTCACCCCAGAATCCATAAAACCCTACTCCTAAACCCCCACCATCGTAAAATCACCACAAATTGGATCTAACCCATGAAACCCAATAGAAAAGCTAATTCATTTCACATTAACAGAAAATGGGTGTTGATCAGAAATAGAAAAGGTGCAATCTTTGACATCAGAGTTGATTGAAAATGCAGAATGCATCCAAACCCAAAAGGAAATTAAACACCAACACAAAATGGGTGTTGATCATAAACCTAAAAGGAGTGACCTTTGATTGAAAATGCGGATTCACATAGTAATTCATTGACAAAAAAGTAAACTTTAACAGCAGGGTTGATTGTAAATGCAAGTACATACATGGTAATTCAATGAGAAAAAAGAAGTAAACTTTGGGAGAGGAGAAGAGGAAGAGAGAGTTACAATGGATCGGATCTTGTGGGGAGCGGAGGGATCGGAAACGCGAGTGTGTGAAACGATGTCGTCTAGGAGGGACTTGACGAGCTTCCATTCTTGAAGGAAGTACTTTTGGAGCACTGCCTCCTTGGCCCCGTACTCGTCGTCGTCTTCTACTGCTACTTCTTCATTCCCCAACTCCTCCTTGTGCGGCTTTGGGGCTAATAAGGATGCCATTTTCTCTCTACAGATGAACACTTCCTCTTCCCGCCCTTGTGAGTTTTCGCTACTCTCACTCGGCACTGTCATCTGTTTCTGTGCTTATATCTAATTCGGGTCGGGTAGGGTCGAACTCGAACCCGAACCCACTATATATCGGACTCAATTTTGTATTTTATTTTTCAAAGAGGTAATGTGTTGTGTACCGTTAACGATCACATGATTCACATGCTTCTTGTATTGACACTTCTATAATTGTTGAGAGGCGTCTTCTACTAATGATCTCAAAGACAATACTGTTTTAGCTCAAATGTCTTTTCTAATGTATACTTTCATGATCAAGTGATTTATTCTTGTACAATTTCATAACTCGGCTATCTTTAATGGAAAAGAGGAGAAGCAATGGAGGAAGGAACTGTGGCAACAACAATGTTTCTAATGGTTATTTGTTATACAAGAGTCAGCGTCGCATTGGTCGCAAGAGGGGGTCGTACAGCAAGCATCTGCCATTGGAGGAATGACAATGATTTCTCATTTTTCTAATGTTCTCTGTCAAGTTTCACATTGCCTTTTCTCGTGTCTATATCCGAAGAGATATATGTTCTTCCCTAGTCCCTACTCAGCATCGCAGCAATCTCAGGTTTGGCAAACCCTTCCTCAGATTGAGGATGATACCATTTCTGTTGTAGTGGATATTATAATAGAAGCCAGCCTAGATGGCAACGCCAATGTGTCAAAGTTTGTTAGGATTGTTGTTAAGGTTATATTTCTCTTCATATAAATACCCCTAGTTCATGTATGCCGCCAGCTTATCTGGAATTTCCTCTCAATTTCTTGTTCCTCGAGCTTAACTTTGTTGCTGAGATTGGCTCTGGCTGCCATGTGATATCAAGGGTTAATTTAACCTGAACTGATTTCTTCTCTCTCGTTTTTTTTCTTTGCCGTTTGGGAACCTGAACTTATTGTCAGGTGATGGTGAAGTCATGACAAAGATTTATTGAACATGATAAAAGAGAGAAGAGGAAGAGAGGAAAAGGTTGCTGGATGGGAAAGAATAGAAAGGTGAATTTGCATATATCTGTGCGTATAAATATATTGGCCCAACTTTTGCAGCAAAACCTTCCTATTATATTCTCTATTTTTTACTTCTTTGATACAGTTCATAATAAGGAAAAGAAAGGAATTAGTCACTGACCTTGTGAATATAACCGCTAATATTCTGCTAATATTTTTCATCTGATGTTGTTACTGCTAGGCACGAACCTGTTTTCTTGATCAGATATTGAATTTTAGACTACAATATCAGTTGACAGCAAGCATACTGGCTTAAATTTTTTAAGCCATCTCAATATGAAGAGAGCAAATCTTTGGGATGAGAGTGCTTCATTCCTATTTCCTAATTTACAGCTGATTTTAGTACTCAAAAATGTAACTAGAGTGAAACCCGATTATTACATCTGAATGAACCAAAATACAGTTGATCAAGACCGCAGAATCAATACAGGAAGCAATAATTCCAATTTATAAGGTCAGGATTGTGACATAGTAAGATTGACAACAATTGACACAGCAAAACAAAAAGAAGAAAATCCAATAGTTGCCAAAGTAACAAACCAACAGACGGACAATGTACAGATTGAAGTCTTTTTAGAGCTGCAAATGAATAGATTATAGGTGACTATTTGGAGCCTGAAAATGGCAAACAGAGGATTTCCTCCAACTTTTTCAATTGAAAATGTGGTTTACGAAAAGCTAACCACCATCTGGAGTCACAAACAATGACAATCACTTGAAGTGAAAGATGAATCTGAGGGTCTATTTCTTTCTGGTTTACGAAAAAAAAAAGTATCTACAAGTTCAAGACATTGGGATAAAAATCCAAGAAGCAATATCCTTATTATTCCACTGATATTGTCGCACTGTATATAGCAGGTCAAAAATTCCTTATTGAAAGCTCAACAAAACACCAACAAACCTATAAAACAGATCAGTCACACCCAGAAAACAATGTCACATACTCTGGGAGACCAAATTGAGCTCAAGGAGGTTTTCCCCTTATCCCTGCACATATAGGCATTGCCAAATCTGTTGAACCCATTGGACAATCTCTGAGACGCCAAAGATGAAAAATCTCAATCTCAGTCCCAAACACTGAGATGCAAAATACAAGGCCAAGGCCATTGCCTCACCTCCTCCACTAATTTAATAATACCATGAAAGGGGCCAGTAAAGTTCATATCTATTATCTTGATTATGCAATCTATACGTTTCATTCCTAGACCCAGAGTACAGTATCAAAATATTACATTCTCCCAACCTTTGTGATTCCAGATGTTATGGACATACAAAGCAAGACAACATGCATTGACAAATTTTGAAACTGAATTTGCCAAGAATATCAAATTGGCTTGAACTTGCCAGATTGAATTTATCCATTCATCATGTATAACCAAAAGGCAACATTTTTGCACTCAGCCTTTTAGGTCTGAATTTACCAAGAATATCAAATTGGCTTGAACTTGCCAGATTGAATTTGTCCATTCATGTATAACCAAAAGGCAAAATTTTTGCACTCAGCCTTTTAGGTCTCTAGCCTCAGATAAACACGAATCAAACTAAAACTTGGCTACCAACAAGCAGTTAAAACATAGATTCATCAACCCTGACAGAGATATTTTCCATCAACATAAACTCGTTTGAATGAGTATAAAAGAGAGATCATGAAATAAAAAAACCTGGACTCCTGGAAATAAAATTAAAATTTGGTAGATGATGAACAAACCAAAGCAAGTTCATAGTTTTACGGTTTTACCAACTCAAAAATTAAGCACCTACAACAGACAAACTGAGGCCTATTTCTAGTTCTTCTTTTCCGCTTCCTTTTTCTTCTTAGCTGTTGCCTGCGAATACAAGAATGTCCCAAATATCGCCACAGCAGACCCAAGTGCATTAAGAGGCCTAACTGGATTTCTAAACACCAACACAGTAGACACAATCACCACCACCCTCTTCATTGTGTTTCCAACCGAGAATGTCAAAGGGCTAATCTCATCAAGAGCCTGATAACTCGACTGGTTATACAGATGGTAAAACACTCCAGACAACAACACCCACAAGTAAAATGTAGATGGCTTCCCCACAGATGCAATAGCTCTATGATACCCTTGAACCCATTGCGGACCTTCAACGAAAACAGCCACAGGAAACAGATAAAACAGAGAAATTATACTAATCCAACCATACAAATTCAATCCATCTACTTCCTTAAAGCTCTGCAAGCTCCGTTTCGAGTAAATGTTCCTCAATACAAACCCCACATTGCTAATCAAAGCTCCCCACAGGCCTTGCAAATTGAATGACACCTCAGTAACAGCAGCTAGAGAACAACCCATAACAATAGGGAGAATCGAAAGCCAGACCTGTAGAGGGTAAGTATCCCCTAAGAAGGACGAAAACACCACCGAAAAAACCGGCTCTGATGACTTGATGACATGGGTGAAGGACACAGCCACCTTAGAGAACGAGACACAAGCCGAAATGTGGCCTATCGTATGAAACAATGCAGGGCCAAGGAGAGCAACAGTGAATGCTTTCGAGATTTTCGGGCAGGGCTGGAGCTTCAGGGACCAGAGAACCAACATAAAAACAGACCCGGCAAAGAGCTGAAACGAAGCCAGAAGCCATGGGAATGGGAAAATGTTCAGAACCTTCTTGTTGTAAATGTTGAAGACAATGTTCTGGAAGTACCAGAGACCGAAAATCAGGGCAAGCTGGCGAGTTGTGGCCTTAGGCTTTGGAACTGCGGGTTTGGTTTCTTCATTGGAGTTGGGTTCTGAAGTAGAAGAAGAGGAAGCTTTGGGGGTTTGGAGTTTGGGTTTGGAGGAGAACAAAGATGGGAACTTCGGGGTCAAACCAAAAATTTGGGAAGTGGGTTTTGAAGAGAAACTGAAAGGGTATGAGTGGGAATGGATTCTTGGGAAGACTGAAGATTTGGTGGGTGATTGGAGGGGAGAAGATGAGGTGTGGGATCTGGTGTTTGGGGTGAGAAGAGAAGAGGGGGAGGCATTAATGGGGTAGTGATGGGTGGATTTGGAGAAAGGGACAGTGGTGTTGAGATTCAGTGTAAGCATTTGTACTTGTAGATATTTGGTTAGAGAGAGAAGGAGAGACAGAGAATGAGGGAGTGAGATTCTGCAACTTAAGGCAGTGGAGGACGAGGTTTATTCAGTGGTTTAAATGGTTCTCTGTCTCTTTCAGGGTGATAGGATATTCTGGTCTTGGTTGGTATTAAAAGGAACATTAATTTCATTTTCCCTTTTTTTTGTGTGAAAAATAAGATGAGCTCCTCTTACGGAAATTGACCGAATCCATTTGCCACGACGTCATAACGACCACAAGGGTCAAGTTATAGAGTGACTTACTTAATAACAAGAGCAAATAATTGTGCACGGAGCCGTTATTTTTTTTCTTTTTCTTATTCTTTTTTAAGGATGTACGGAGCGCTTATTAAACAAACTAAAAATTTTAAAAAAAATGTTTAAAACAAACGGACATAATTAAAGAGCAATGCGAAAAAAGCAAAATAAAACTCTAGTGACCCTAGAATCATCAAAAGTTCAAAACACCCAACTCGAGCATATGTCATCAATTGGGTACTCTACATTGGATGCTTCCAAAACTAGAGCCATGAGTGACAAAGTCGTGCAAGACCTGAGAAACGACTCAAACCATACTGGGCTTCAACAAAAAGCTCAATAGGCTGCCCCACTTCCCAAACCCAACACACTCCATCCAGACCGACCGTAAGGACTGGCCAAGAGCCTCCGCCGACCAAAACCTTCACTACTCGAGTTTCGGCGGGCGAACCCGCCCCTCCACCATAGCAAGGAACAAGTCCTGGGTCACGGTGTTGTCGCTAAAGAACCCAATACAGTCTTGACCACACCAAATTAATTCTGAGCACTCACACTAATCAAGAGCAAGCAAAGTGTTGTCGCAATCTTCTATCACCAACACTTGTCACCATTTCCCATTAATCCCCTAATTGCCTCTCACCCACAAGAAAGATGAGTGTCGTTGTCCCGATGAGCACCTACATCAATATCACAAAAAATACGATCAGAAAGTTATCCACTTTCCTAGCTTCAAAGCCGCGAACGAGCCCCTGCTAGAGGAGGAGCACTGTCACCCTAGCAGATCACGAGCGTTAGTCTGCCGAAGCAAGCACGCAGCCACCTTCACAAAACCCTAGGAGGGATTTGTCTTTCTGCTCCAAGAGAAACGAAGCGTATTTTGAGAGATATGTAGTAGATAAGCTTATCTCTAGTTTAGAGAAGGGGTGTTGCTAAATGTAAAATAAAAAACCCAATAAAATATTTATTTATATTGTGAGCCCGTGAAAAATTTCTTTATCTTTTCAACATAGTTGTCACTCTAACCAACATTTTTCTGAGATGTCCAATTTTTAGTTTATTACCTTTGTGTTAAACTATGCGTCGTCACGAGCGCAGAGATGTTCGCAGAATATTTTTCCGACGCTCAAATTATTTTCCAGGTATTTACGAAGTTTACGATTACTTAAATCGCATTTCATAAATTACATTCTTGTATTTTAAGATCTCAGCCAATGATTGCCCTCATTTAATCTCCACAGTTAGTTTTTCTTTAAAAGGAGCCCAACATTAGTAGTTCATCACTATTCACCCATCTCTTTTCTCTCTCTCCCTCTTGGTTTCTCTCTCCCTCTGTTTTGAAACAGAGATACCACCGCCACCCTCTTCAGGCCGCACCGTCGCCGTCCAGCATCGCCACGCCTCGCGACTATCACCGCCGTGACCCCCTCACTATCTTCTTTCCGACGGTGCCAACATAACTAACATGCAACCCCTCTCCGGCGAGTTTGGGTTTTGAGGCAACAATAGTTCATCGTCGATTCCTCGATCTCTGGCGGCCTCGTGGGGCTCCCCTCGGTAAAATATTCCTCTATTCCTTATTACCCAGTCGTTCTATCATCTTTTTGCATGAGATTAGGACCCAAACTCACCTCTCTCTCTCTCTCTGGTTTCACCGGCGTGTTCTTCGAAATCTGGCGACTCTCCTCCTCGAAACGCAGCATTGTGGCGAGCTAGAAGAAGGACCAGGAGCCTCGACGTAGCAGCATGAGACGTTGGGAGGCCCAGCTCTTGGCGTCGGCGCGTGAGATCGAAGGTTAGAGAAGCACAACTCAGTCGGCTTCTGCATTTGAATCGCAAAGGTATAAATCGACCTCGTTTTCTCTTGATTTTCATATTGTTGTGTATGAAATCAAGTCTTGTTGTTGCTGGTATCATTGCATGTTAGTTTTGGGTGAGAATTTGGCCGGATTTGTGAACATGAGTCGATTAGAGATCAAAGGGTAAAAACCCTGGTTTTACCATTTTTAAAGTTATCCTTTTACCGTTTTACTGTCCCTGTGAAATGACCTTTCTACCCATGTTGACATCAATAATTACGGTCTTGCCCCTAGTAGTAAATAAGTTGAAAAGTTACTGTTTTACCCAAATATTAATTTATTTATTTTTTACTTAAATCTCATTTCAACCTTTTTACCTTTAGGTTTCTCGATTTAAATCGGAAAATTAGTAGCTTTTCGCTAAAACGTAATTTTAGTCTTGGTTCGACTTTCGTTACGTGTTTTTACGCTTAAGTCTATATATATACATATATATGTATATATAAATGATTTCAAACCTAACTACGGTTGGGTCATCTCATCCGCATCGGGTTAGCGAGAACGAGTGCTCACCCCTACTTTTCAAGTACCTGGAAGCCGGTTCACGAGGACTTCGACTAGGTGCTAGTGGTGTCGCATCGCTCATGGTTCACTTTCGATACCAAGGAGCCAGCTTCCGGTATGACTTCTTATTTATCCGATCTCCATTTCTACTTCGACAATTGCACAACGCGTACTCTGTTACTTTCCATTTCAGTCGTGCGATTGTTTCCTTTGGCCCGTATTTATTATGAAGACGCACTTTTCTCATATTATACTTGAACTTTCATTTTATTTGCTATCTTTCGCTTATTCGTATTTATTCAGTAAATTGAGCTTCCTTTGTTTTAACCCATATTTACTATTATTTACTTATTCCCATAGCTTGTAGTCGTAAGTTGGTGTTGTTGATGCGTATGATCCCGTATCAATTCTACTAACTTAGGACTATGGCGATTACTGCTGCATTTAGGGACCGAAAATGGTTTCGGGGTGTGACATATATTATTTTCAATTTATCCCTAATTTTGCTGAATAATTTTTCCAAAATCTCATGCAAAACAACCCAAACACATGTTTATGGTTTGCTCATCCCCAATTCACCATCACCCCCTATGTAACTGATTGATAATAAGAGAATGATTTTGTTTTGTACAGTTGAGAACTATGAAGGCTAGTTATGCATAATGCTTGCAACCTTTGCATCAACATAACTTCTGTATAAACTACCATCAGCCCACATTGTGTGTTGAAATTCAGTTTTTTTTTTAATTTAATTATAGAGAGAAGTTATTGTACGTGGGTAAGAAGTTAGATCGACAGGATAACTTCCTAATCCATGATCTCTTATTTTGAATTTTTGTTGCAAGTGAAATCCTTATGACTTGAGGGGAAAGTGGTGGTTAGATTATCACGTTTTTTATTGGGTTGTCTTATTAGAATATGGAGGTGTAACCACTAGATTTTCTTGTCGGTGTCGTGTCGTTTGAGGACAGTGGTGCATGGCGAAGACTAGCGGCAACGACATGAACGTTTGTGGTGATGGTCAGGTGTCCAGATCATTTGGAAAGCTCACTTCATTTTCATGAGTCTGTTTGTTGTTGTTGGATCATAATTCTCATATATTATAATGTCTTAAAACATGAAATTTACTTATTTTATGTGCTTAATTTAATTTATATTAATTCAGTTCCATGTTTTGTAGAATATCTTGACAAGAAGAGAAAAATGTGAAATTCCGGCAATTTTTCGAGCACTATCATTTTTAGCGGCACTATTATGGCAGAGCACCACCACTTTTGGTGGTGCCATGCATTTTCCGGCTAATTTTATGGAGTAAGGGAAGAGCAACACATTGTTCTATCACAACTAGATCCCATCTTTTTAGTTGGGATTTAATTACACAACTTTTCTCTATTTCTCACAAAATCATGGCTCCAATTGTCAAAAAATCTACACTTATATTATGCAAAAAAAAAAACTGATTTGATTTTGGGTGTAATCATCACCTCTATGTCCATCATTACCTAGTCATTCATTCATTTCCTCATTTATCACCAACTTCTTCCATGATCACCTACTTCCCCCTTTATCACCCACTTCTTCCATAACCAGCCACATCACTCATTACACCATTATCTCTTACTTTTCTCTACTTTTTTCACCACCATTCTCTTATACAAAAACATATATTACCACCACCACTAAGGGGAGAAAAAGGAAGGAAGGAGGAAGAGAACTTTTCCATCTACTCATCTTATTCTAAAAACACCAAGTTTCATCACCTCATCATCCACTATTTTTCATATCTCATCATCAAGCAAGGAGGAAGAAGAGGAGTCTAGCATCATTTTAGAATCTCCATCACCACCACCTTCATCACCACCATGTCAAAACCTTCATGAGTTCATCCACATCATCCTCAATTTGAGATTCACTAGTCACCTCTCTACTCTCTCTTTACTTTGATGTTCATAAACATGTTGAAGTTTGTGTATTTGGTTATGAGTGAATAGTTAGTTTGTTGGGTCTAGGGTGAAAGCACTAGCTAATCTTGTATGACATTGATATCAATATTTTGTTTGATGCACTTTTCATTAGCACTCTAATATGCTAGTTCAAAAGTTGAAAATTCATGCTTAAACTTAATCCATTTGGGTGTGATTGTTTGCCATGACATGATGAATGATTAAGGCTTGATTAACCTTAGTTGTTTGAAGCATGATAACATATCATATGTGCATGTTAGAATTGTGAACTACAATCACTTAGAGATAAGCATGGTTGGTTTGCATGATTTCTTCATCTCCAAACTTTATGCACTTATGGTAATGCATTTGATACTTAACTGGATTCATATGCATGACTTGAGTAGTTAAGTATTACACCTGAGAGGGGTTGCTTGATACCAACAAAGGAGATTGTCCCTTATCTTACCCGAGAGGGATACAATGACAAAAATTGGCTAGTTAGAGTGAAATCATTCAATTTAGTAGCATTATTGTTCACAAGAGAAGCTAGAGGTTGAAACCTTAAGTCCTAACTCCCATCCATTTCATTACATCTAGTTTAGTATAGCCTAGTTTACATTTTAAGTGGTCATTTAGTTTTTAGAAATAACTCCACATCCGAAACAAATTTAAATCACTACACCATCTTGCATATATCCACCATGAATTTGGGTTCACTTGTGAGCCTTGATTTATGACTTATACATTTGCATATTCTTCTAGCATCCCTTAGGTTCTCTTAGCTAGAGAGGGTTTTTCCAATCCTTTGGGTACGACATCACATACTCACAATCCCACTACACTATAACTTGACCCTTATACTTGAGGGTGGCCTTTGAGTCGACAATTTTTAGGGCTTATTGGGTCCAAAATAGCTATCAACTCTCGACCCAATATTTTATTTTCATTTTTAGGTTTGGAGCCTATCATTATGCTATGTAAGTCGTAGAATACACTAGTTTATTTATTTATTTATGAGTTTCAGGAAGCAAAAACTAGGCCATGTTATATTCCAACTGTGAGTTCTCTTATAAATTGTTGATTGATCAGTTCGATTACTCGAGATCAATATTAACCATGTAAGCATCGTTAGTAGTATAAAGCAAGAGGGTATCGTTCACAAACCGGGGATCCAACTAGGGTAAAGAATCACAAACATTTAACAACGAATTCATAAGAGTTGAAAAGATTTGAGATATATTTCGGATCAAACATAAAATAAACCTAAACTAATATATACATGTGATCAACCAACCAACACATAAGCAATTACCAAACAAATAACATAAGAATAAAGGTAACGAAATTTACTCTCAATCATGTTCATGCCGTAAGTATCATAGTTCATCTTAAATTCGATCATGCATCAAGTTCCTACTTGGTTCCTAATACATGGATATTATCGAGCTCAACTACTTGTCTTGCTACGAAATCTAACATACCAATTCATCATGCAATTACGTATCACAAAGATAAATCAACATGTTTAAAGCACCTATCCAATGTCGAACTTAAGATCATAATCGGTGGAGGAACAAAGGGGACAAACAATTAATCAACTACTTGTATCAAAATCGTTTTTAACTTTGAATGATTAACATATGCGACATCAACTACTTGTTTTCATCACACATGCAATATCTCATCGAAAATGAATTAAGAACATAAATTGAAACTCATGGCATAAAAACTAAAATCATTGAATAAAATTCGAAAACCTTAATTCATCATGTCATTCGAAAATTACAAATATCTCATAGACAAGAATAAAAATAACTTTAACAAAACCTAAACATAAATCATCCAAGAACAAGAACATAAAAACCCGAAAACTAAATATGAAGATCATAGAGTTACAATTTATAATTCTCCTCCCAAGTTTCCTTACAAAGGTAGCACGAAATCTTCAAGAGTATGATATCCTAGGCTCCCAAGCTTTGGACAAAAAATATGGTGAAGGGTGGTGAATTTGGATTCTATGGTTCTTGGTGAATGAAAGTGTTTGGGCAGAGCTTTGGCTATACTTGTGTGCAAGGTATATGTATGTAATGACTATTTAGACATGTCATAAATTATAAATTGATACGATTTTTCATTAAATGGAAAAAAGTATAATTTACATATATAGGGCTAGGGTGTATTGCACTCTCAGGCTAGGTTTGACACATATAGACAATCGGCTTATGTAGATTGCAGAATGTATTTTCCACAAATAAAATGCGCATGCGCTGAGCCGCTGACGCACGATCATGGCTAGGCCTAATACTTAAGATAAATGATGTTTTAAGTTTTTTTTTGACAAAAATGATTATTTAAAATTTTAAAAATGAAAGAGATACCTATTAACATAGAAGCAAAGTGAGCCGCCTCTAGCGTTTTTCCTCTCGTTACTCTCTTTTTGCTTAGCACCAGTTTTTTCCTTCTTTGATGCTATGTCAGAAGGATTCAATGCCCGTTTCACTGCTACAGTAGCCATTAAAGAGAAGGGAAAGGTAGTTTTTGGTGGTGCCATCAGTGATGCAGCGATCTCTCGTCAACCTTTCATAGTGGGGAGATTGCTTGTCGTGAAGAAGAAGCTAGTATCTCAGGCAGTGATTGGCGCTCTTACGACAGTCTGGGGTTGCGTGACCGGCTGTAAATGCGAGCACAAGGTGACCGGTTTGTGATGAAATTTACAAAAGAGGCGGAGAGGGATGAGGTTGTCTTCAATGGTCAGTGGTTTTACAACCATGCACTATTCGTCACTCGGCTTTTGATGGTCTCTATGATTCGGTTGCGCGTTCCAATCTTGAGTTTTCTCGTGATGGTGGAGATCCTGGGTTTGCCTCCTGCCTTTATGATGTTGGAGGCTGTAGCGTTAGGAAGTGAATCGAGGTTCAAGAGACTCACTTTCTGACAGACCTGATCCGGCAGGCCTTCCCTTCCCATCTTTATGAGTTTGGCTCGGCAAATATCCCAACCATGCAATTGTTCAAGTAAGAGAGAACGACGAGTTTCTATCAAATTGGTGGCATGTTAGAGCATGGTACGGTGGGGTGTGGTGGTCCACCAGATTTGTTTGGGCCTAGAGTTTTAGGGGTGCCGACGGTGGCTGTTGCAGGGTTGCATCTACCGGTGGGAGCGGCTAGGAGGTTGAGAAGTGAGAAAGTGGTGAGCACAGCTTTATTTCAGAACCCTAACCCTAACCCTAACTAAAAGAATAAGTTAGGTTTTAATGCCTGAGCTTCTTCATTGTCAAGGTCGGCGGATGTGTCTAACCTTGTCTTTTCTATCCCCGGTGTGAACATGGCTGAGCTGGTGACCAAATTTCAGACGTGTGAGGAACCAATGGTGCCGGTGGTGTCGCTCTAAGCCGAGTTTATGGTTCAGAACCAGTGTTGGTAGTGCTAGCGTCGGTGCAAGTGAGTGGCGGCAAGAAGGATGTTGAGATGGAGCTGGTTACTATGAGTAAGCGCAGCCATACGGTGGGACCGTCGACGGAGGCAGCGCTGTCGCTGGACCTTGCTTTTCCAACGGAGCTGAGTCTTCCTCACCAAGATGGGCTTCTTTCAATAAGCTCGCAGAAGAAGAAGAGGTTGGGCCGTCCTCCGGGAAGGAAGAACAAGCCCAAGACCCCGGTTAGGGAGTAGGTCGTGAAAGTTGGGACGCAACGGGCCAAGCAGAGGACCTTTGGGTAGCGGCTGGGCCAGGTTGCGAAGAAGAGTAAGCAGGTTGGGCCCGTGGTAGAGGCTCAACCCATTGAGGAGCCAGTGAGTTATGTAGACACCTCTTTGGAGTTTGTTGTTCCGACTTAGTTCTTGGGTTTCTTGGTTCCAAGAATAAGTTAGTTGATGCTGACATAGACTTTGTTTTCTAGTACTTTTGAGTGGATTGTAGCAGATTTCGTCATAAGTCTAGTTAAGAAATTGATGATCTCTAATTCTCTAGGTTTTTTTGGTTTCTTAGTTAGTTTGTATACTCTCAATTACGTTGCCTATGCAATGGGCGGAAATGTGTTCATAGTGTACTATACATTTTTTTCTATATATTTCATTCTATGTGTTGTTGATTAAAAAAAAATTAAAAATTTAAAAGTTTTGAATTAAAAAGGTCAAAACTTTAAAACCTTCTCCCTCTCTCTCTTTGATTGCTTCCATGTGCTCAACACACTGCTCCAATCAAAGACCCCAAAATCTAACACCAACCGCCGGCCATCGGATTTCAATTCAGAGATCTGAGTTAACCAGTCGAAAATGGCAGCGAGGCAAATGGAGGAGATACAGAGGAAGCTGGCGACGCTGAACTACCCCAGAGCCAATGCGCCCGCTCAGTCTCTCCTCTTCGCCGGCATGGAGCGCTACGCTCTTCTCGAGTGGCTCTTCTTCCGGTACGACATGTCGTTTACCACTCTCTGATTCGGTTTCGGAAACCCTGATTTGATGCCAATTCGTTTCGTTTCGTATCTGGTTTGCGCTTTTGCAGATTGCTTGGGGACAAGTCACCTTTCTCTCAGCAAAGTCTTCAAGGGGACGCCATGGATCGTGAAGAAGAAACTGCTCGGATTCAATGTGAGGGTTTTCTTGTTGTTGAATTTGGAAGCCGAATTTTTGTTTCGAGTGTGGTGATAGTGGACTTTGATCATACACATTGTATTGTGCACATTACTGCTGGATTTGGTTGTTGCATTTTGGATCAATGTTGATCCTAAGCATGCTTCTCTGATTTGGTTTTGATTTTAAAAGCTTGTTTACCGGCCGCGATTTTGGATTTTCGATCATACACATTGCTAACTTTGGCAGAATTGCTGATGAGGATTATTAAGGAGAAGTGTTGTGAAGACTGTCACTAGTAACGATATTTATTAGGTGATGATTAAGATAGCAAAAGAAAATTCATAGGGAATGGAAAAAATAATCTCATCTAGTGGATGAAAATTACTTATGCCAGATAAAGATGCTTTATAGTGTTACATTTATGCAAACTTGTTTCAGTGCCAAGTTAAAAGGGCGCAATCGGAAGATGTTAATTGTGCTTGCGATGGTTCAAAAAGAGTCAGTCAGCACTGCACCGTGGCAGTGCCAGCTCAGCAAGAAACAGTTTTAGAGTATTAACTGGTCTGGTTGAGTTAAGGTACTGTTAGTGAGTTGATGTATTAGAGACGTCCTTCGTTCTAGTTGTTAGTTAATCTGTTAATGTACTGGGCTGATTAGAAGACTTGTCTGGTTCCAGAAGTCGAGAGAAAATAGGTAGCTTTAGCAGTGATGAGCTTTATATGTAAAGCCTATATAAATGTTTTGATGGACTACTGTCTAACGTATGGAAAGCTACCTTGAATATATGTATGAGCTTTGATTATTGATCATGAGTGGCTGAATACTTGTAAATTAAAATATGGTTATAAGAAGATGAGCTTCATGATATCCTTGGGTATATTCTCTGCCAAAAAGCAGCTGATGGTTCCAGTAATCTTGCTTATTTGTCCCATCGTTTTTTCCTACCCGAAAAAATGATTTAGAGAGTCAGGCTTGAGCTTGACATGTGTTTCATGGAACCATGTAATCCGCTACTGCGAGAAATATCATTCATTGGCAGCGGGAGAAGGAACATGTATATAGGGAGATTTTCCATGTTAGTGATTTTTTAGGTGGTATGATGGAGAGGACAAAAGGATCTTGAGGAAATCGAATGTAAGGATGTTAGTTGGTCATGAGATACGATTTGAGGTTTACAGTCGCTTTGGCTGTTAGTTTTCAGGAGTGTATTCAGGTGTTCTTTATAATTGTAATGCAGGTGTAGCTTAGTTTTTGGTTTTTGGTTTTATGTCTTAATGTTGAATGATAGTGTAATAGTTGTAAATCACTTTGCTTGCTAGTTACAGATGCTACTTGTCCTCAGTTTTGTCCCTCCTTTCTTTTGTAAGCAAAAGTTTGTTCTGAGAACTAATTGTAAGATGTGACCAAAACAACGAAAGCATTCATTCTTATTCAATTATCTCCTATTCTGTGTCTTATGGGTTGTTGTATTTTTGACAGAAATGTTTTGGAGTATGCTTTGCTACTCCCTTTTGTGTCAAACTACGTATTCTTCTTTAAGTCAGCTGCTACATCCTGGATTGTTACCTTTTCAAATGCCAGATTCTTACGCATGCGATGTCTAGCATGATGTAATAGATGTCGAAATTTAATCACTGTATGCTCATTGGTTTGCAGATTTGGCAGAAATTGCAAAGTTCTTGGGTATTACAAATTCAATAGACACAGAAGCCATTCAAGTTAGTATATCGGTGCTGATGTTGAACAATTTATTTGAGTAATAGTTTATGTTGAAATTAATATCTTTATAGTTTTGCATTTCAAAGGAAATGTACTTTACATTGTGTGGCTCTCTCTGTCTATCACCTTTATAAACAAATTTTAATATCAGTCCCCAAAATATGCTAGTTGAATACCAAGATTAAAGAACCTCCTTGTTAACAAGTGATCTGAATTAAAATTGTTGTGGCACCATAGCACTGACACATTATATAATAAAAGGTATACTAGACAGCATGTAGTCAAAGATGAGTTTGATCATTGTAAAGAATATACAGTATTTAAGGATGAAATGTTCAATTGGATAAGATTTGCTTGAACTAGATCCAGATAACTCTGTACAGCCTCAACTTTTACCAAACCCTGTGCCTTTCAATTGGCAGGGACGAGGAAGCTACGAAGATCGCACTGAAATGCTACGTTTGATTGTGGATCTCGTGGAGGCTAGCATTTTTGCAGATAATCAAGAATGGAGGTTATGATAATATTGATTATTTTGTTTGACAAGCTATTGTTTAATAGAGAAAATACTAAGATATTCTATTTTCAAATACCATTCTTTTTGCAAAATCAGCAAGTGATTTGATTTCTGGTGTTTTTTTCTGAGATCTTGAATGCACTATGATTGCTGCAGTATTGATGAGCAGGTAACAAAGGATATCCAATTAATTGATTCCATTGCAGAGAAACAAGCTCAAATATTTTCTGAAGAGTGCAAATTGTTTCCTGCTGATGTTCAGATTCAGTCCATATATCCATTGTAAGATTTTTATTTATATGTATCAACTTGTCCCCATAATTTGAAACATTAATTTCTGTGCTGAAAGTGTTTATGACCATCTTAAATAAACCTGAAACCTCATATATATCTCCTTGATAGACTAGATGTGCTTTTAGTTAGAGTAAGGATCATATTAACTTATTACTCGTATTAACTTATTACTTGTCTTAACTTAATACTCATATTGACTGTATTCTGGTAAATTAGGATGATCCCATGCTAATGCTCAACTGCAAAGATGGCACGTAGACACATTTTAATCAGCCATTGTGAAATCAATTGGTCAATGATCCCTAGATGACTTATATTGGTCGCTGCTTTTGTAGCATCAAATTACATCAACTTACTATTAAATAGTTTCTGATATAAAAATCTAAAGTAAGACCCGAAACAATCATGGTTAGGATAACATACATAATTTGAGATATATAGTTTCTGATTGCTCTATCAAAGTTCATTTGCAGGCATGATGTTTCTGAGCTGGAGCAAAAGCTTACAGAACAATCAAAGATACTCTCAAATCTTCAACAAAAGGTTGATGATTTGGCATCAAAGGTTTGTTTCTTTTTCATATATCTTCTTGCTTTCAACAGTTATCCACTATTTCCCCCTATTTGCTTATTTTCAAATTGTAGTTTTATTGTCTGCTGAGGGTTGTTTTGGAATCATTGTGGTAGTCGAGGTTGTTGCTTATATAGATTGCTGCCGGAAATTGCTTTCCTCTGATCGCTAATCCAGTGGACACCTTGCCCATTACTCTTTATTTTTTTCTAGTTTAGTTTCTCTATGGGGAATTGCTTTCCTATCACAGAGAGACCAAATTGATTTATGCTCTAACTATGCCAGTCATATATCAGAGTTCTCTATCTAAACTATTCAACTTAAAGAATAAGATTAGTTCATCTTGTTTAAAAAAAAAACCCTAATCTTCTTCTCTGATGTAAGCAAGACCCACTCTATTGTCACTACCCACAACCATAGATTTTGAGCGTATTCAAGAGTACTAGGTCTCTCCAACTCCTCTGACACCAAAAAATCTGAACTTGTTAGTGTTCATTCCCTTTGGACCTTCACATGACCTATGCTGCATTCTTTCACCCTACAATACTCTCAGTGTGCCTAAAGATTCATTTTTATTTCATAGCATTAGCTTTGACACCCTTCAACTGCTACTTGTATTCATTTTAGCTTCTTTAATCCCGCAATGCCTCAAATTGATTATATACTTGGCGGAAAATGATCGTGAGTTTGAGTTGTTACTGTAACCTTGTTTACTTTAGTAATTCTTTTCACCTAGTTGCACTGGTAATACTCTTTCCTTTTTTTTTTCTTTATTGTAATTGTAATTTCTCCCTTTGGCATATAGCATGCATACAACCCAAATGAGGAGTATGCAGAGGTAGAATCCAGATTGCGTTCACACTTGGAATCTTTTCTAGAAACCGCAAAATCATTTAATATGATTTATACCAAGGTCAGAGCTGTGTTCCTTAATATATTGCTTCATAATATATTGTTTCCTTAATATATATATGCGTTGTACCATTTGAAGGATTTTGGCATTGTTGTTACTTAAAATTGTATACCTTTTTCTTGATAGTGAACTTTATACTGTTCATTGGATTCCTGTATTCTATAGTTGGCACATGTTAAAACTGATTTTGTCTGTCTATGCTCAATGCTAGTTGAAAATTTCACCTTTTACCTACTTTAGTAGAATGTTGCCATTACATTTAATGCACATGGATCCATACCATCATTTGAGTTTTTCTGTGTGCCTTTATGAGGGACATATCTTTATCTGCAACCTAAATGTCTTCTGATAGGAAATACGTCCCTGGACACACATGATGGAGGTACCCCAGCTCCATGGGTTCGGCCCAGCTGCTAATCGCTTGTTGGAGGCATACAAGATGCTTTTAAAGGTATATCATTAGTAAGCAAAGTATATGTGGATTCATTTCGTCATGGCAAGTTTAAGGTTTATTAAGCTGAAATTCAAGTATGAAAGACTATTAGTTCTTAGGTCACAATAATACATTTTAGTGGTTTATGATATGGCACTAAAATTTTCTTTTTTGGCTATACCATCGGGGAAATGAACCATGACCTAACCATCCTAACGTAGCCCTAATTCAATTCCCAACCCTCCCCCACCACTAACAACTTAGTATCCATAAATCATTTGGCGTTTTATCTTTCAACAACTCTTACCATATGAGTGAAGTACATCTGTAGTTTTATAGTTCTTTCCTACTGAGTTTCAGATGGATTGATGCCACTTATTATTGTATTGACCATAGGTGTGTTGACCTACTGATGCCTTGTTGGCGTTGGGTATGGTCTGGTCATCAGATACTGTAGGTGGAACGGGTATGGGGTGAAACTAGTTGAAAGTTTTTTGTTTGAAGATGCAGGCTTTTTTTTTTTTAAGTATATATTTTTTCCTCTTTCTTGGAACTATTTTTGTCAACTTAAACATTCTTCCCGTTAAATGTCTACAAAGGTTGCCTGGGGTTTGATTTGTTTCATCACTGCCCCTTGTCTCTTGTACTATTGACATTTTGGTGCTCCTGTGTCTCATCTGTCATTTCATTATAGTGCCTCTTCGTGCTGCCTTATGGCAGTGCTGTGGTGGGTAATCCACCAAATGGCATATACAGGGTACACATTCTTGCTGCATTTTTCCAAGGCATGACCATGAATTTTAATAAGGCAGCTCTGTCTCTGTTTTTTGGTTTGCATATGTTGCAGTTCCTAGGGAACTTGAGGAATCTTAGAGACTCACATGCTGCTCTTGCTGGTGGTTCATCTGACTCAGTTGCTGGTGAGCCCTCTTCTGTCACAAGAATAATCTCAGAATGTGAATCTGCTTTGACATTCTTAAATCGTGACCTTGGAATTCTCTCGGCTTCTATTGCTCGAGAGCAAGGTGAATAGGTGAAGTTATGATGAAACTGTTCTTGTTTCACGAGGGCTACCATTTATTTGGTCCCGTCCTCTTCTGTGTCTGTAGGGCAGATACTGGGAAGATTTAGTTTCTTCTTCCCGCATGCAATCGAATTCACATGTAACATTGATTCATGCATGCGCCAATACCTTCTTTGTGTACCTGACTGACTACGAGGCTATCCTTAGTGAAAAGTGTAATATGTTGCTCGATTTATGAATTAAATTTGGTCGGTGGGTTGTCAGCATTTTTTCTACTCACTTTTCATGGTCGGCTATGAAAAACAAGTGATTGGCAGTTTCCACTGTTGAGGATAGCTAGGTGAAAAATTAAGACTGCATTTCTTGTCCTCAACCTGAGAGACAAGTCAGACAACTATGTTTAGAAGTAGGAAATCCCGAATCGGTGCAGGGGTCTGTAGAAAGTTTGGGTTTTCTTTCTTTGAGCTGGCGTGACTTGCCTGTGGAACACAGTTCACACCTACATAGTTCAAAACCAGTTCCTCGTCTCACAAGTTCATCTATTCCAGAAGCAGAAGGGTTATTCATTTATTCAAGGATGCTTAAACCCTATGTAACTATTACATTGGAAGGCGTACGTAGTTCTCAACTCTCAGACTTGGAACCCGAGTACTCTAATATACATAATTACGTATCAGCATTAGCAAAACTCAAAAACTGCAGCGGTCTCTTATGATTAGGCCTCTATCTTTTCCATTGTTTCCAACATATTCCTCAAAAACCTCATTTACCAAACCATTGACCACATACGATCCTGCTGCTGATTGTTCGGTTCCTAAAGAAAAAACTGCTCCTCTTGCTTGTTTAAGATGGAAGCTTTCCTGGGAGGCATGGTGGGGGGCTGGCCATCTCAAAGAAGCCATCACCATCGAAAGCAAAGGAGATCTTGGTGGATATGGAGAATGGAGTTGGAGTATGGAGCAACATGGACCCTCGAGTTATGTTGACGAAAGAGATTTGGATGTCGAGCTGCTTGTAGTCGCTGGAATCAACTTCAAAGAGACGTCCATGACGATTTTACTGATAAGGGCGTTTGTTAAAGAGGTTGAATGGGACTGATTTCGACAATGTTGCAAATGTCGTTGTTGATGATTCATCACCATGGGAAGGCCAAAGTTTTCCCGCACCCTTAGTACCATGTCTCATCTTCTCGATTTGCTAGCTCCCTGCCTCCACCAGAACATCTCTTTCAGCTTTGAATGCTGCTTGAAGTACCTCTGGACTGAAAGCTTTTGAAAAATAATTCCAGCTTTTCACCACCCACCTTCATTATTAAAATTTCAGTGTAAAAAACACAAAAGAGTTACATATTGAATATATGACCGAAAATCGGAATAGGTGATTTGAGTACGTTTTACATTTCTCGAACTGAACAGGAAGAGAGACTGGGTGGAGTTCCACAACAAACATTGCTCTTGATTCTCTCCTCTCTGTTGATAATGGTACCAGCTAGAAGTCTAGAACCCTGATTATATCTCAACGTTCAGGGTTATGCATGGCTCCCTCTCTATAAAAAGAGTAAAATGTAGCAATAGTACCTCAACTCTTGTACACCGGACAATATGGTACCCAAACTTTTAATAGCAATAATGCGGTATCTAAACTTACAATTTGATATTTAAGTCGTACCTCCGTCAAATTTCGCCAACAGAGACACGTTAAAAAAGTCACCTGAGCAGCACATGGGCAAAAAAAGAAGGGCAAACACAAAAAATGACTATTATCTTCTATTTCCCGCCCTTCTAACTATTCCTTCACTATGATTTCCCTCCAAAATTCAATGTGGCACACAAATCTCACTCCATCTGAATTAATGAGTTAGGTACCATTATCATCATAGTTCAAGAAAAAAAAACACATAAGTATTCAAGTAAAACTTCTTATCTGCATTAGAGTCAAATTTAACAAAAACATTCATCACATTAGCACATAAGTGCTTCTACACAAAAGATCATGGCAGATTAACATAAAACATAAGTTCTTCTACACAAAAGATCATGGCATATCAAAGTAAATATTGTTCCATGATGCACAACTTGCATAATATCTCCAACAACACTAAAACATCTTAACCAACATCACTAAGTTTTGTGTTGAATTCCTGCAACAAAAAAGCCAAACATACCAAGAGAAACAAATTCAACATGTTTTAACATGATGCCCAAACAGAGGAAGTTTGGCTAGACTGAGGATTTCTTAGTTGCTCGCCCTGTAGTGAGATTTTGCGTGCTCTGAGTATGAAGTAGTTGCACTGTTTGTGAGCTTGATGCAATGGTATTAACACCAGAAGTACCACCAACAATCTCTGTAATCTTCAATCGAGCCCTCCTTGACTTTATGATTTGCTCATTCAAGTTACTACACCCATTCAGAAGAGGTGCTCTTTTGGGCTACAAAATCACATTGAAAACAAATTAAGAAACATAACAATCACCAAAAACTGAATTATTAGTCTATCAATTATCACCAAAACTTCAATTTGAGACATACCTTGTTGTTGGTTCTCTTCCTCATGTTACTCGTGTTTGGTTTTTTTTAATGAATATTGTCCCTATTGATTTTGTAAAGAAATAGTTAGTGAAACTCGATAGTAAAAAAAAGTGCTAATAGAATAAGTTTTAAAAGCTTATGTTAAACTTGATAATACTTACCATCATTGCTGCATTCGATGTCTTGGTGATTGGGCACCCTAGCCTGTTATGTCCTTGTGTTCCACATGCTTTACAAGTCATTTTGGTACCAATTCTAGGTAATTTACCATCTTTGGGTGCAAGTAGGGCTGTGGCCTGTTGCCTTCACCTGGTTTCTTAAACCTCTTCATTTTGGGCCTACCTTGCTGTTGTTTGTAAAGTGGAGGTGCAATGGGGTACCCAACAAGTTCTCAATCTTCTCGGTCGACAATAGGGTAAATTATAGGGTTGTAGGCATTCAAATAGGTTGAGGGCATAAATTACTCACCACAATACAATGCTACTTCTTGATGCTTGAACCTTATTGCTCGGATGGCATGAACACAAGGTATCCCACTTAGTTGCCACATCGTACAAGTGCAACTCCGGAGGCCCAAATCTACAGCATGCATGATACTATTCATAGTAATTTGAAATATGAACTCCCCAGATGTATTTGCTTTGTAGAGTGTTGCTCTCTTAACCCTCTTGTTAATAATCTTCTTGATTCTAGGTCTAACCATATCCTTCCACTTCTCACAAGCCACTCTTCTGTTTGCTTACCTCACCATCATACCCATTCTAATTTTTTCTAAGCATGTTTTGATAAGCTTGTCTCTAGCTGGTAGAATGGCTGATTAAATGACTCACAAAGGTTGTTGAGTAGAATATCACACTTAGAATAATCTGTGAAAAAGGCCCTAGACCAATGTGCAGGGTTCTTATTTGCAAACCAATCTAAAGCATCCTCACTAAGCTCCCTCAAGTCAGCCACATGTTTGTTGTACCACGCCACAATGCTTGATCTCCGCATTCCAAAATAAATGCTTCAATTCTTCACCCAGATTCTTGGTCTTGAAATTGTTATATATATGCCAAACACAATGTCTATGTTCAGCACTTGGAAACCAACCTATACATAATTAGCATATTTTTCAATAAGAAAAAAATAAAGAGTAAAAAAAATTAAAAGTTCAACTTGAAATCAAACCTACAATGGCATTTCCTAACCCTCTTTGCTTATCTGTGATGAATGTAATGTTGTCGTTCTCATCTAGCTTCAAATCTCAGTTCAAATCTCAGTTTAGCAACTCAAGAAACCACATCCATGTTTCTTGAATTTTACGCTCGACAATGGCATATGCAATTGAGAACATCCCATTATTTTCATCAATACCAATTGATGTCAATAGTTGTCCAAGGTGGTGTCATTTTAAGTGACACCCATCCAAACCAATTAATGGCCTACAACCATTCATCCACCCATTCCTGCAAGCTACAAAGCATATGTACATCTTCTTAAATCTCCATATGTCACGATCCATACAAGTCTTAATCTCCATATTTGACCCTGGATTACTTCTCAATAGTTCTTTCCTATAAGCAACAAGATTGTTGTATTGATTTTATGTAATGGTCTTCATTCATCCTCTTTGCTTTCCTCTTAGCTCTTGTTATTGTATGAATAGAGACATCCAAATTATATTTCTCCTCTATGTAATTGTGGATCTCAGCTCTTGACCAGTTCTCATCCACCAACAAAGCAGCTTGTACCTCTTGAGAAATGCTATTGTGATCCAAAAAATTATTGGTTTCTATAGAAGAACAAGTGTGTTCGCTATTTAAGATTATGATAATCAAAGTAGGATCTTTAACATTTTTTTGAACTAGCATACAATCTGAATGGGCAGCCCAACTGACATTTAACCTCAATCTTGACATTGGTGTAATTCTCAAAATATACCCCCACTTGGTTTTTGATTACATACACCTTAACAGCCTCTTTAAGTTGTTATGAGTTTGGAAAAACTTACCCCACTCTGAAAATTGGATTTTTTAAGTCAACAGATCTAATCTAGGGTTTGGTCTCCATTTTTTTGTTCAACTTCTTTCGAAGTGGATTCCCATCTTCATCTTCATCTGTTTCACTTCCATTTAAACTCCCAATTGGTTTTTGATTCCATACTCCCTAACAACCTCTTTAAGTTGCTATGAGTTTGGAAAAGGTTACCCTACTCTGAAAATTGGATTTTTTAAGTCAACATATATGATCTAGGGTTTGGTCTCCATTTTTTTGTACAACTTCTTTGGAAGTGATTCCATCTTCATCTTCCTCTGTTTCACTTCCATTTAAACTCCCAAGTTCATCGGACTCATATGATCATCTGAACAGTACCCTGCATACACCATAGCATAAAATTCCTCAATAACCACAAATTGTGTTACATTTTCATCAAAATCCAAGTCATCAAACTCATCATGTTCCAAATCGTAATTTGAATCAACATAGAAATCAGATTCATCTGTTTCGTCATCATCAACTACTCTTTCTTCTCTTGATACATTGTTTCTCTTAGCTCTTTCCTTCTAGTGTTATACCTTGCCTGCTTTGTTTTTTTGCCTTTCTTGTTTACATTTACAGTTTCCATAGGTCTCTTTCCCTTATCAGATGTAGTTGGTTGAACCTTACTTTTCCCATTCTTGATTTGTTGTGTTTGCTTTCTTTTCTTCCTCAACTCTTCAACTAATCTCTCTCTAATAGTCAATTTCTCCCTTGCCCTTTTCTCTGCAGCCTCTTGTTCCCCCTTATTTGCTTCCTCCCTAGCCAATCGCTCTTGTGCTTCCTTTTCTCCGAGCCTTTGAGCCTCCTCTTGTACCTCAACACTTTCCTAGTTTTTTTTATAACTCTAAAATATTTGGCACAATATCAGAAAGACCTGGAAATGTGCCTTGACTTAACATAAGCCCAACATTTACACCAACTTGTTCTCTTCCCTCATCTAAGTTCTCAACTACCATTGGTTTACACTCATCACCACCCTCCAACTCAGCTTTTGTCTTCCTCCTAGGACCACCTCCAATTATGTACACATAAATTTGTTTTATTTTTCTTAGGAATCACCTTCACCATTTAGAAAGCATCTGCATTTTTTTATTTCAATAAACCCTTTATTGCATGTTGTTCGAGGAAGCTTGAAGTAGAAACGTACGGTCTGCTCCATGTATCCCAATTCATGAGCAATACTGCTAATCTGCGCCCATGATATCTTCTCATTATATACCCCATCTAAGTAAATCTTCCATGTGAGCTTGTTATGCTTGTGAAACTTATACTTCTTTGTTTCATCCAATTGCTTGTCAAAATAACCACCATGAAATATTTCCATAGTGAACAAATGCTTTTGAATACTAACCATTATAACAATATCTAATAAGATAAGATTTATTTAGTTTTAATTATTTGAAAAAAAATAGAATACGTCAAAGACATACATAAATGAAAAATTGAATATAATAGTTTGAACTTCATATGCATACATAAGCAAAGATTTAACCATAATCATAAAATCATCACGATTGATAGATTCAATGAAACTGGACATTCCGCGGTTTCCACCCTCTTGGTTTTTGTAAAGAAAGAAAACTAGAGATATAACATGGAATTGAAAACGTCATTGATCATGGGCACATACAAATTTATTCAAAGTTTTCCCAAATTGATTCTTTTTTCTCGTTTGGGAATCTAGAAATTTAAAATAGCTAAATTCAAAATAACAAACCCAATAAAAAACTCATGCGTATTAAACTAGGGAATCAAACTCTCTTTACTAAAACATTAGAAACCCCGATTTTTTAATCTTCATCTTATCAAACCCTATAAACATTCAACAAAACTCAAGTTTTCTTAGAATTCTATATCCATAACAGTGCTCGTGTTGGTAGGATTCACATCTCAATCAGAAAAGTAGGAGATTATAGAGTATAAAGACTTACTTTCAGGGGGTGGTCCAGACTCCCTAAAATTCTTCCATGTCTTCGTCTCTTTCCCCATGTAAATAGTGACGAGATTAGTCTAATTTTTCTCCACACGGGCTGTGAATCTCTTGGGTTTCAAATTTTTAGGTTTGTAAAGGATGTTGGAGAAAGGTCTGACTTAGAGGTATGAGAGAGTATGAGAGATCTCTAAGTGTGAGTCTGAGACAACGGAGGGAAATTGATAGAGGTACGACTTAGATATCAAATTGTAAGTTCAGGTACCACATTGTTGCTATTAAAAGTTTGGGTACCATATTGTCCAGTGTACAAGAGTTGAGATACCAATGCTGCATTTTACTCCTATAAAAACTAGTAACTCATTCTTCTCGCTTAATTGGAAAAGTGACAACTAAAAGTTATCGCAACCGGTTGTCACTTAAAGTGTTCCACTGATTGTCAAAAGTGACGAAAATACACATTTATCGCTTTTGCAATATGTGAGACAATTGATTCCTCACATCTGACATACATTGAGAAATGTAAGTTTATTACAAAAACCATATGTGAGACTTTAAATTTGTTACAATTTTCAATTTCCTAGTCATAATTTACGTTGCATATTTAATTGGCGAGACTTTATTTTTGTTACAATTGTATAAACAAGGCTTTATTTACGACACATATTTCATTGGCGAGACTTTATATTTGTTACAATTTTCAAATTCCAAAACTTAATTTACGTCACATATTTATTTGGCGAGACTTTTTTGTTGTCATAGTTTCAATTTGATGCTTTATTTACGTCGCATATTTAATTGGTGAGACTTTATTTTTGTTACAATTTTCAATTTTCGAAGCTTAATTTTTGTTGCATATTTCATTGGTGAGACTTTATTTTTGTCACAGTTTCAATTTCCCAGGCTTTATTTACATCGCATATTTAATTGGTGAGCTTTATTTTTGTCACATTTTCAATTTCTGAGGCTTTACTTACGTCGCATAAAGTAACTTGTGAGACTTTGTATTTGTTACAATTTGTATAACCGAGGTTTCATTTACATCGCGTATTCATTTAGCGAGGTTTGCATATTTGTTGCGTATACTTTTATCGAGGAAGCAATTGCCTTGCATATTGTAAATGTGACAACTCTATAAGTCCGTCACACTTGACAATCAATAAAACACTTTAAGCGACAACCGGTTGCGACAACTCAAATTCGTCACATGTTCAATTATGTGAGAAATGTAAATTTTCTGCAACATCAAAATAGTTGTCAGAAAATATGTTATAGAAGACAAAATACTTGTTGAATATAATAAAATGTGAGGTCTAGTGTTATGTCGCAGATAATGATAACCAACATATTCAAAAGTCGCAATTCATATTTATTAAATTAAAAATAATGTAGAACATTAAAAATAAAAAGAATTGCTCCACTAAATAATAACTAATATTGTTTGAAAATAAAACAACCAAATAAAATCAAATATCTACTAGCCAATACTAGCTACAGTATATGCTAAATTACTTGCTCATAAATAAATCGGCATCTATCTCTAGATCATCTTCATTGTCTTTGGCACATTCTTCAATGACGTACGATATTTGGATCTGTGTAATTTGTATCACACAACTAATGCCAATCCTCTATCGGTCTTTTAGTGCCCCATAGATTTACTGGAGGAAGAGTAGCACGTCCCTGAGCATGTGTCCTACACTTTCGAAAGTGGTCATGCAACTTCCACTTAAAGTTAGTATACGCTGAACGCATCTTATCATTTACGAACTCAATTATCTTTGGATGTTCAATGACCACGATAAAGTGTACCTGATTAAAATTAAATATGTTAAGAATAATCTATGTATATACAATACACATATATATGTAGGTTTAATCAATTTAACCTAAACTTACCATCAACCTTTCCCTCAGTTTCTTCTTAATATCAGTTGAAATCATACGCCATCCTTTGTTATACACTAGAGCTCGACTTCGAACCTTAATCTCTATAGTGGTAGTGAATTTTGTAATACTGAACTCGTATTTAGGACCTACAGCTCTAGATCAAATATTATTTTCATCCTATTATTGTTATTGACTTATTGCTAGCAACAATTTTAATCATGTCTTTTCCAATTATCTTTCCTCGTGTAGGCCTCCTGATCAGTTTCCTTTGGCCAAGTTGTTGAGCTTGAGAAGACATCTGCAACACATGTCAAACAATATATAGATAATTTTCAACCTACTCATACAGTCTTGATTCTTTAAAAACGAAATGGAAAAAGCATCAAGATATAAAGTATGACAAAAGCATATTGTTTTTTATATAGACTAACGATACAATACAACTACTAACAACCATGCAAACACCTCAAGAAGAGAAGACAAATTTTCAAAGATTGCAATTAACATGAGTACATTTTTTCGACCAAAATATTATACAATTACAGAAAATAATAATGGATTGTTGATGAATTACCTATTGTAAACTTCTACTTCAAGTGAAACTTGGAGTCTGCAAATACAAAAGAACATGATTCTTAGAATAAGAGAGAAACAAAGCCTTCGGGGTAAATTGAAGAACTTACAATACAACTGATAACATCTTATAGTGCACTTGGGAAGGGAGGAGACGTACATTAAGATATGAGATCGGGAAAGCTATAGAGATGGAGGAGATATAAAGAGTGTCTATCACTCTGAGATGAGTAGTTTAGGGAAGATAGGAGACGTGAAGATAGCTGATATAGGAGATTGGAAAAACCAAAATTTGGAAAATATAGCTAAGAGGAGAAGTGAATGTGGGAACAAATTATTGCAAAATCTTCCTAGTAACTAATAGAGCGGGGCGGCATCCATGACAAATCTTAGACCAAACCCTAATCAAAAACACTAATTCTTTCCTTATTAATTAAGATATTAAAATATGGGGATAAAATAATTAAAATATGGAATTCAATTTCTTTTAATTACTTTCCAAACAGTTTATGATGTATTCCTTTCTTTCTTCAGATGTTGATCTCATGGAATTTAGAGTTTGTTTATGTTCATAACAATCATATGTTTGATTTCATTATAAACATAAATTTGTATTGCAGCTCAAAGCTTGTTGTTGTGTCCAAAATGTGTATATTGGTTCAGTCTTTGATATGATAATAATAGTATGGACCAACTGATGTTCATCTATTCTTTCAGCCCTTATTTTCTTAAACAGAAACTACCACAAAAGACTCAATAGAAAGGTCTGGGAAGTGTTCACGACCAATTTATTCAGTTCTTTCAATGAACTCCATGGTTAGCTAGTGTCTGAGTTTATTTGGCTTTTCAGTCGACACAGGTCGGTTCTTTCCTCCAAATAAAGATGTAATTGGCTGATTTCGTCTCATTCAAAAACTACCGCTAAAACATATGAAATAATCACTAAAAGATTATAAACTAAACATTACATGTTCATATTTCCTCATCCGTTTCTTGATCATCTTCATTGTCATTGGCACAATCTTCATTTCTTCTAATTGTATTTACTTCAGTTTATGGTACCATATTATCAAAGTCAAGTGAATGTTCTCCCTCCATGTTGATGCATGTATTAGAGAATTTGAATCTATTTTGATTGTTAAAAAACTCCTCTATCATTGCCACAAGCTTTGCATTCTGCATCTACACTCTGTTCAAATTTGATTCAAGTTTGTTCACTTTATCTTGCATTTCATTCATCTCAAAACTCACGGTAGTCAAAGATGTTGTAGTTGCAAGCTCCATGCGAGGAAACAAGCCTAAACCACGAACTTTCTTTCGCTTCCATCCCCACTCTTTAGACATTATTAGAATCTCATCACGTGCAGTAACTTGTACAGATTATGGTGGAGTACCCTCTGGTGCCTCCTGGGTCAATTTTTCATTTGCCTATTCTTTTTTACTTTTCAACTTATCCTATAAAATTAAAGAATATTGAAAATGTCATTACGTTTATAAACAATATTGATCATTTTTATAATAAAAATCAATATTAGTAAAATGATTATGTTGTACTTACATATTTCTCACTTGCATCATCACTAACCCAGTTTTTATTAGAATCTTGGTACATAGCTGCCCAATTGTCTATGTAAGACAAATGATTGTTTTCCTACAATTTGAAAGTAGAAAAAGTAAGAAAAATTAATAGTCTTATAGAGAGCAATTAAATCACTCAATTAATCAACTCATCAAATTTACTTTAGCTGCTGATTTCATAGCATGTTGAATGAAAGGCATAGCTCCACCACGATGAGTATTATTTTGTCTCTTTCGACTAGCAGAATTCTTTGTGCATTTTTCCTTTATAAATAAATAAAAAGACTAATTAGGTGGTCTACAATTTAACTAAGAATAAACTTTAGGACTAAAAATACATATGTATATATTATAATAAGAGCAAAGGTAACGTACGATATATTTTGGATCAGTGTACAGTGTGTCACACAACCAATACCACTCTTCTATCGGTCTCTCAATGCCCTATAGATCCACTGGAGGAAGCGCTACTCGTCCTTGAGCAGGTGTCCTACACTTTTGGAAGTGGCCATGAAATCTCCATTTGAAGTTAGTATACGCCGAACGCATCTTATCATTCACAAACTCGATAATTTGTTGGTGTTCAATGTTCACGATAAAGTGTACATGATTAAAAGTAAATATGTTATACATAATTTATATACTTTCAAGTTTAGCAATCAAAGATTGAATGTTGATATCATGCCATGTTTGGTAAATTCCTCTGTTAGATTAGTTGACAAATTTCTCTCTATCGAAACATATCAGCAAACTCTCGTCAGATGGTATATCAAACATTTATACAACATTCTATATAGGCTATATATATCACGACCACAGACTCGGATATGGGATAAAAATAAAAAAAATTTTGCACCCTTCTTCATAGTAATCAACTAATCATAAAGAAACAAGGAATTAAAACAACAAGTTAATTTCGCTACCAGCATATATATGTAGATAGTAGACTCAACAAATTTGACATAGACTTACCATCAATCCAGGATTCAGGGTCTTCTTTGTATCTGCTGAAATCTTATGTCATCATTTGTTACACACTAGAGCTCGACTTCGAACATCAATCCCTATAGCCGTAGTGAATTTCTTATTACTAAACTCTGTATTTGGGACCCAATGCTCCAGATCAAATATTACCTCCACTTTATGATTGCTATTGCTAGCAATCATCTCAATCATGGTTTTCCCAATTGTCTTTTCACGTGTTTTTTTTCAATTCATTAGGGGTAGTGGAAATATCTGTATAATCAAATGAAAAGACTTAAAACAAATATAAACTCAATTGATATCTTAAAAATTATTTATCACTAATTTTACCTGAATTTTGAGTTGTTGCGGGTGATGCATTAGGAGCTCCTCTTGATGTTGCTTCCCGTTGTAGTTGGGAAACTGATTAGAGTGGTCTTGTTGAGGTACTGGTTGCTCTCTGTCTTATTTGTGGCACAAGTTGGGAAGTTAGTTGAGATGACCTTGTTGTATTGATACCGGACTTCTTTGTCATTTTTCCTTGCCCAAATTGTTGACTCAGAGAAGACATCTACAATACATATATGTTACGGCAATTAAATATCAACATGCAGTATTTCAAGGATAATAAAGATAAGATTTCAACATTCAATATCAATAGAATGTTAATCATTTTGAACCTAATTCTGGAGATAATTCATGCTAAGTAAACCATGATATTGAAGAAGGCTCGAGGAAATTTTTTCTCTAGCTTGCATAATATTAGTACAATTTCCACCTCCCACCTATCCAAATCAGCTGTTTTGAGTGTCTTGGAGCATATTTGTTGGAAAAATGTGAAAGTTCTACAAGTGGGCCATAATTTTTTTTTGATGTTTTCGTATCCCAACTGGAAGAACTCGCTGCAATAACACATGACAATCATAGGGATATCTTCCATTCATCTATATTCACATTTTGTGATATGTTTGCTGCATAACCATAGGGATATTTAACTGATTTGATGAACTCACATATGAGTTTACACTGTGGAGGTGCAAATACATATTTTGCATGAGGAACAACAAACGTATTTCCATCCTGCTGAACCCATAAGTCCTTTTTGATGTTCAGTTTTTCCAAATCTAGTCTTGCCTTGTATGTGTCTTTTGACTTACCAACGATATTTAATAATATCTCAATCACACTGTCAGCTATATTTTTCTCAATGTGCATCATGTCCAAAATATGCCTGATTATTAGTTTAGCCCAATACTCCAACTCAAAGAAAATACTTCACTTGGTCCAGTTCAGTTCCTCTACTTTCTCTTCCTCTTTCTATCCTTTTCAAATTTTGGATGCTTACCTGGTTTTCGAGGAATAACATAATCACACTGACGAAGTATGTCGTCACCAGATAATTTTCTTGGAGGAGGTCTTTTCTCTACTTTTCCAGTAAAAGTATTCTTCTTTGTATCTTTGCGCCACGGATGATTCCTAGGCAAAAATCGCCGATGCCCAGTCTATCCAGTTTTGTTTTTCAGTGCCGTGAATGATGTGTCTTTATTACAAATAGGGCACGCCAAATGACCTCTAGTGCTCCATGCAGACAAATTTGCATAAGCTGGAAAATCGCTGATGGTCCACAATACCGTTGCTCGCATATTAAAATAAGATCCGGTCATCTTATCATAAGTCTTAACACCCTCCCACAGCTCCTTGAGCTCATCAATTAATGGACACAAAAATATATCCAAATCATTTCCTGGTGACTTAGGTCCTGAAATTAATAATGTCAACATTGAGAATGGTTTCTTCATGCATTTCCATGGAGGCAGGTTATACAGAACCACAACCACGGGCCACATACTGTAAGATGTACTCATATTCCCGAAAGGATTAAAGCCGTCAGTTGCAAGGCCTAATTTGACATTTCATGGGTCTTGCGCGAATTCAGGGTACATCTCATCAAACTCTTTCAAAACAACATAGTTCGCTGGATGTCTCATCTCATCATCCACATGCACTTGTTTATCCTTATGCCATCACATATCCACTGATGTGTGTCTAGATCTAAACAATCTTTGCAACCTTGGCTTCAAAGGAAAATACCGCAACACTTTCTGAAGAACTTTTTTCTTCTGATCAAAATTACTGGCCTTATATCGTGGCTCATCACACACTGGAAAATTGTATAATCCTCTGTCGTCTCCGTAGTACAAGGTACAATCATACTTACAAACATGGATGATTTGATACCCCAAGCCAATACCTTTTAATATCTTCTTGCAATCAGAATATGATTCATAACATTATTAGGTTTCAGACACATTTTCTTCATCATTTGTAACAACGTATCAACAGACTTGTTGGTCCATAGATTCTCTACTTTGTAGCTAATCAACTCCACAACAAACGTCAGAACTGAATATTCAGTGCAACTAGGGTAGAATTCTCATTCAGAATTATGCAATAATTTATCATATTTATCTTTATCTTCAAGACCAACATTGTTGGTATGGTCAACCCCACCTGTTTCCTGATGATTTACATCGTCGTCTTCATCATCGTCAATATCATCCTCGTCGCTTGTATCATCTGCATTAACTATGGGAAAAAGATAAAGTATCATATCGAATATATTGGCATTCTGTCTAGAGACATTAACTGGACTATTTGGAACATGTTCATTTGGCACTTCATTATGCTCTCCATGATGTATCCAGGGGTTATATGTCGTGACCATGCCACTTTTCAACAAATGAATCTTGACTACGCTCAAAGGGTATGTACTTGTGTTATTACACTTCATGCACGGACATGAGATATGATTATTTGCATTCAGGTGATGGCTCGCAACCTCCAGAAAATAGTTGATTCCTTCTTTGTACATGTTAGTGAACCAATAATTTGGATATGAACCCCACTGAATCCACAATCTGTCCATCCCGACCAATTACAATAAATTGAAGTGGTTGATGCAACAACAATATTATGAGAACAAAAAAAATTGTGGTACGGTTGATTCATGAATTGATCTTCCTATATATATATACACATATTTATCCTTTTTCCACAAGGCTTAAGGATTTTTACTGACATACATTTTCCTTTGTGAAAATAGGATTTTCTAACGGCATCATGAAACATATAGAAACCCTAATCCTCAACGGCGTGATCAACTGATCATATCCCTGTTGGCTAGGAAACGTATATATGATTTGGGAACAAAATAAATCACTCGCACGTTCAAGATATTATTTGTTTATTTACTTTTCTATCTTTAATAAGTAACAAATTTCCATTGTATATTAATAAGGGGTAGATAAGTAAATTTATGATATTTTATTTAATAATTATTTTAAATAAAGTATTTTCTTTATCAGTTAGAAAAATCCAACTATATTTGGATACTAACTCGTTATGGGAGTTTCTAAAAAAAAGCCGGGGTTTTTATTTGAGCATATATCTTGACTTTGAAACCCTAGAGAAACTTGATTACCTTACCGCACCCAGCCCATTTTTAAAAAAAATTATTGATTACCCTATATAAGAAGCATTAAACCCTAACCGAGAGTCTTGGAGTCTTTCCATAAACAGATCAATGACCAATTTTTTTAAACAAAAATTAAAGTAAAATTAATGGAAAACCCACAAAATCCATACATGGCCAATGAGATCATTGTTCTTTTTCATTTTGGGTAATTATTTTTCATATTTAAATTTAAATTTAATCAAGTAGTTTATATATTTTTTATCTTCCCCAGAGAGATAAAATTATCTTTGTCCTCACCTCAATTTGTCACCTAATTAATATTTTGAGAGGAAGTTAGAGTTGTCACAAAAACGGTCGCATAATTGATATTTTGTGAATAATTCGGTTGCCATAAAATAGTAAATAAGCGACAACTATAAATTGGTCGCAAATGCTTACTTTTTGCACAAATTGGTTGTCGCTAAAGAGAGTGTGAGGGACAAATAAAGTTTCCTCGCATTTGTCACGTTTTTGCAACATATTTTGTGTTGTCACAAAAAACATTCGTCTCTTTTGCTATAATCTCTTGTAGTGTGCTCTCTCCCGGCTCTTCCTGCCTCTTCTACTTGATATAGTAATCTCATCGCTACTCGCAGAATTGCCACTTCCCTCTAGCAGGTGTTGGCACTGGTGCGGGGACTGCCTCAGCTCAGGGTCTTTCACCTAATTATAATGACAAAGACAATCAAATAAAGCTTACTTTTCAATGCCATGGTGAAGAAGATGATCATGGAATTTATGGAAATACCATAAATCCATATATATATATATATATATGTAATAACCCGATATTTTCGGAACGATTATTGGATTGTTTTTAAGTTTATAAATTTGTGAAATTCATTTAAACGAATTTTGTGTGCTTCGCGAAGTGGTAAATCGGAAACGGAAACATTATCGTAATGTTTATTTAGAAAAACGTTACTTTTCCTTGACGTGAATATCGACTTTTATTTCGTCACTCGTTTGCAAAAACTTCCTTCACGAAAGTTGTAGAGCTCGTCGATACGAGTTCGCAGACATTTAACACGTCCTAATCGAACATCGTACGTAAATGTTATTAACGACGGAAGTTAGTTTCCGATTTTGGAGGTGGGGATAAAAGGAAAGTTTTTAAGAGTAGGGTTTCCATTTTCGGAAACCCTCTCTCTCTCATCTCACCCACCTCCCTCTCTCTCTCTTTCTCTCCCTCTCACCCCGAGCTCTCCTCCCTCTATCTCGGCTCTCACCTCCGATCTCCCTCCTCTGGGCGACGTGGCCCTCACCGCCGGCTCCAAGGTCCTCATCAGCTCGACGCGACTTCCCTCCGAGGAAGGCACGAGCTCCTGCGCCGCAGTGAAGCCTCGCCGCACCTCACCGAGCCCAGCACGACTGGTTCAAGCACTCCAACGACTCTCCGGTGCTCCCACGATGCGAACTAGGTAAGGCTTGATCGATTTGTGTGGTTGTCATGTTGTTGGTGTGTTTTTGGATAAATTTGTGGAGGATTGGAGGAGATCGGAGATAGGAGGAGTAGGTGAGGTTACCGCCGCCTTAGGCGGCGCGTGTGGATGCGTGGAGGTGGCTAGGCATGGCGTGAGGCCGTGGGGACGAAGTGGGGGAAGAAAGGAGGAGAAATGGGGCGGCGGTGGCGTGCTACGCGACGGCCTTAGGCTCGGCGCGTGGGCCCCACGCGCTGCCACAGTGAGTGGCGCGTGAGTGCCACACGCGGTCGCCGGAGGTGGCGCGTTAATCCCACGCGCCACCACGTGCGGCGGCGCGTGAATAGTGTTTTCGAAACAGTAAATTTGTAAAAATTTATTTTTTAGGACTGTGAATGTAAAAAGTGATTTACGTACTGTAAATGTAAATTTATTTTATGTACGGTAAATATAAATGTAAATTTCGTTCAGTAAATGTAAAAGTAATTTCAGAAGGGTATTTTGGTCATTATTATTTACTGAGATAGTATTTATGATTGAATAGTATGTATATGTACGAAAATACGTAAGCAGTATGTACTCGTACAAGAATACGTAATTGATGTGTATTTGTATAGTAATATGTGCATAGTAACTCCATGAACAGTAAATTCGTAAAACCAGAAATTGCTGAACAGTAACATATTATTACTGTTTTAGCATTTAAGGTTTACGTAACGATTCCAAATTCTTTTCTTATCTTTTCAAGGTGATCGATAATTCAAGAAAAGGATTTACCTTCGGAATCGTGGATTTACGATCGAGATTATAAAGTGAGTAAAATCTCACATTTACGAATCTACCATTGTGGAGATTCAAGATTATGCAGAATTTTAAAGAATGAAATATGACATGTATATGATATAGTGGAATATATATTTGTATAAATGGTAAATAGGTATATATATATATAGTTTGCTATATTATTTACCGTCATGATTTCGTTGTGAATATGTTCATTTGGATGATGAGATTTATATATCGAGCATGTGATTTGATTTGTACAATATAACATGATGATTATTGTACGTGGTTTTAACATTGAGTTTTGTTAAAACATGTTTGTCTTCAGATGTGATTTAAGTCTTCGGACGAGTTTTTGTCTTCGGACGTGATAAGTCTTCGGACGAGTTTTGTCTTCGGACGTGATTGATGTCTTCAGACGAGTTTTTGTCTTCGGACGTGATTGATGTCTTCGGACGAGTTTTGTCTTCGGACGTGATTGATGTCTTCAGACAAGTTTTTATCTTCGGACCAGTCTTCGGACGTGTTGGCATGTCGGAACCTAGCCTTTGGCCGGGCGAAAGTTACGATATAGTTAGAGCTCTAGTCTGTCTGCCGGGGTACTGCATATGAGGTAATATATGGGTTATCGGCTTATGATTACCCATATATTTTTGATATTGGATGACATATGGTTGTCCAATGTCGGCGGCGTACTACATGAGGGGTAACAGAGGTGTACCAGCGCTCATGAGTACCCGTATTATAAATGCATTTAGGTAAATAGAGGGGTTGCTAAATTCTCATGAGTACATATATTTTCACATTATTAGACAACTAAATGAGCCGTCTAATGAGTCATGAGTGCATTTATATTTGTTGATTTGTGGATTTTCGTATATATTGATATGCGAGTTATATTGTTGTTTTTACTCATACGAGCTGTAAAGCTTACCGGGTTTGTGTTTACAATCTCGGTGCAACAATTCGATGGTGTAGGGGATAACTCCGCATGTGTGGATTAGCGGAAGTCGACGGACCGTTCAGAGGACTTGAAGTTATTTATTTCCATCTTGTGGTGAGGATTTTGTGTGGTTTTTTTTGTGAGGATTATACATTTCCATTTGTTATAATGTCGAATTATAATTTAGTTTGTAATAATCAGTTTGACTAAGTTGTATTTTGAACGCAGAGATGATCCGCTGTGGCATTTAAAATGATTTCGATTCATTGAGATTGTTTTAGTGTTTTTTCATGACTTCGAAATTTGAGTTTCATACTCGAAATTTTGGGGTCGTGACAATATATATATATATATATATATATATATATAACGAGGAATACGAAGAGGGTTGAGACTTGAGACCATGCGAGGTGATGAGTGAAGTCCGATTTACGTCTTTCCGTTCTTGTTTTGTTTCTTTGTTTGTTTTAAAAGAAACAAAAAAATAATCAATTTAATAGATGAAAATGAGAAACACGCGCGGGAAAAAGATATGAAGTGAACATTGTTCAATTGGTCGAGATCGAACAATTACGTACTTACAATTCAACTTTTTCTCTAAAGACAATCATAACAACATTGAAATGAAAAACAGTAAATAATATTGATTATTGTCGACCCCAAGTACCACTTGTTCTAAACTAGAGAGAAGAAATTGAAATGCAACAACTAAATACAAATTAGACCTTGGTGCAATCACCAGTTGGCTTGAAAGACACGGTCTTCTGATTAACGTCATATCCCACCAAGAAACCCGCCTGCGCTAGGTTCCCATAGATCGAAAGACTCTCCGACGGAGCAAAGGCAAAGCACGTAGCCTCGTCGCTCACCTTTACAAAGGTGTTCTTTGGCTCCAACACCACATCTGCGCCACTGAAATGCACAGTAATATTTGGCACATTCAAATCCCCAGATTGACTCACCTTATAGCAAAGAGGCATTGGAACCTCCGGGATAGTCACGCGTTCCCCGCCAACAACTTTGTCGACTGCTCCTTCTAAGTTTGAGTAGAAAGACTGCTCCAGTAAGGTTAGCGTGGTACCGGAGTCGATTATAATGTTGCCGTTACCAGAGGCTGCAGATGATGATGATGATGAGAAGGAAATCTTCGTGTCGCCGACGCTAATAGCCTCCAAGGTCAAGAAGAAGAAGGTTTTCTGGGATTGATCTTGGACGATGGATGTGGTCACAACGCCAGTGCCGGAAAACACAGCATTGTCACCAAAGTTCAACTTGCTTGTTTGTTCACCTGCCGAGGCAAAAGGGACCAAGCAATACGAAAATTTTCCTTCGATTGAATTACCAAATTGGGTAATGAGTGACTGGTCACCCCCTCCAAGTCCTACTATGCCAGAACCGTGTTTATCAAAGGTTCCAGCATTGTCGTGGCCACAGCCGATAATGATGTTCGGGAACGGAACGTCTCTGCCGGTAGTGGAAGCCAGGGTTAGAGTATCCACTGCCATGTCTCCTTTTGTGTGTGACCGATCACCATAGTTCACTACGTACTGGCAAGCTGAACTCGAACCACTCCCCGCGGCGGGGCACGTCCCCTGTAGCGCCGTGCATTGGTCTGATGAGCAGGGAATGGTTTTGTAAGTAGAAGATTGTGAGGGATCGAAAATAGGATCGGCTTGCGTGAAACAGTTAACACAAGGCTTGCATTGTGTCCAGATGAGGTCACTGCCAGTGTCGGCGATGGCCTTGATTGAAACCGGCGGTGTTCCGATAGACAACTCCATGAGGTACTCACCTTGGTTGTTGATTATAGTGGACTCGGCCTGGTTAGGTCCAAAAGAGGAAGCTGTTGGGTTGAAATGACTGAGGCGGCCGAAGGAACGGCGAAAGGAATTCTTCAAGCGTTGAGATGGAGTTTCTGAAGGGTTATAGAATGGAGAGCGAGGTGAGTCACGGTGAATTAGGTCAATGGTGAATCCCCCTTTAGCGGAGACCGGAGAAAAATCAGAGACACAAAGAAGGAAGAGAGCAAACGCTGTTATTGCTAGTGCTGCCATGGCTAATTAGAAAACACTGGTTTAGTGACATTAGTGGTACGATGGGTTTGCTTATAAAGTAAATGGAAAGAGCAAAGAAGGCAAATAGAATTGCTGATATGTTCCTGCTTAAGCATGCATGGATGTCTGATATCAGAATTGATTAATTTACCATATAATAATTTCGGATATATATTTCCCAGATTAGATTGCGTTTTTGTTTTGTGTGTCTGGATTCATACCATCGGATTTTTGCCGTAAACTTTTTTCCATCTGAAGGAAGATTACAAATTAAATCAGAGTAATCGATGACTTTGCATGAATTTATCCCAGAAAATGGACTTAAGCGTGAAGAAAAACATGCACCATGCTTTCCTCACAAATGGAGATGAAACCTACTACTACCTTGAGCTCCAAGGCATTAGTGTTGGGGGCAACCGTTTCACCCCTTACACGAACAATTATCAACTTTTTAAGGGTAATGTCATCATTGATTCTGGGACAACCGTAACATTCTTGCGGTAGATCTCTATACCAATTTTGAAGCAGAAATTCGAAAGAAGGTTAATCTAATGGTGGTCAAAGATCCATCAACATATAACCTAAATCTTTGCTACAAGACCAAATATGACATTACCAATGTCACTGCGACTGTCCATTTCATCAATGCAGATGTGAAGCTGAAACCTGATAACATATTTCTTAGGGTTGATGAAGATATTGTTTGTTTAGCATTTGGCCCAACAAGTGATGTGGGAATTTATGGAAATGTGGCGGTGACAAACTTCTTGGTAGGATATGATCTCGAAAACAAGATTTTGTCCTTCGAGCCAACTGATTGTAGTTCCCAATAGACATAGTTTGTGTTACATGCATGTCTTCATGCTGCTAAATGAAATTTATAAGAATTTTGTTCTCGATTTTCTTATTGGTATAATTTATTATTATTATTATTATTATTATTATTTTAAAGGTTAATTATTACATAGATCGATAAATCTAAGATGTTTCTATGATGGAGCTACTCAATGATTAAAATGAATCATAACCCCAAATTTTTGCTTGCATATGTATTTCTTAAGTTAGAGTAAATGAGTTCATGCTTATTTAAAAATCGTAGACATAGTGAAACACCCTCTTTTTATGGACTTTAGCTTCGTAACTCACGTTTGATGAATCATACTACTTACTAAAGCATGGTGGGTATCATTAGACTCATGCCTTGTAAGCGTGACCATTGTCTGGCCATCTATAACTCACATCCGATCCGATGACAGCGTCATCTCACGTATTGCAGGACAGAAACGAAATTCAAAACTTGAGCTAAGTCTAGATAATACAAAGTATGAGAGAGTTTTTTATTTTATTTTTGTGTGCAACTAGTTCGACAACTGGTTAACCAAACAACTAAAAACAGCGCATTTTAACAAATGAAAAACCGCTCAAAAGCTATCACTACTCACTAGTTTAGTAGTCTTTTGGTTACTCGATCTCATAAGTCATAACCTTCCACTCAGTGACCGGACCTATTTGAAGGGCAGTCTGGGCTGCAGCCCATATAATTTTTCGATAAGCATATTTTTGAATCAGTAACATAAAAAAAATTTGGAGTTCAGTTTGTTTCTTTGCCTTGTAGAATGTAGAGTAGTGTTGGAAGTCTGTGCCAAGTCCTGGGTTCGAAACTTATCATGGTTTTTTTTCCCAACTTTTTACATTTTCTTCCTTCTTTTCTCTTCTCCCTCCTTTTTCCATATAATATATCCTATTTTCTAGTTTTTCTTGTGAGAGAACCTTTTTCTTTTGGTATCATTACTTTTCTTCTTATTTTCTTTCTCAATTTTTTCTCTAAAATTGGTTTTAATAAGGTGATTGTATTGTCATTTCAACCAAAGAAAAAAAATATCAAAATTATATTGACAAGACTGCATATAAAGGAGTAAACTAGCTTAGAATAAGTTTAATTTCTAGATCCGCCTCTACTCCTACTTGCGAATAATTAGACCAAATTTCAACATATATATATGTATATATTTTAATTTTTCATCTTTTCGAAATTTCATTAATCATGGACGTCAACGCCTAAGTGAGAATTTTCTTGCAAGTTTTGACAATTATCAATGGAATTGAATTGAACCTTACCTTCAAAAATATTAATCATGCATGTGTGATTCACAGTTTACTTGTTAAGTTGTAAAACTTGGACTCTTCTCCTTTATTTCTTAGCGACAAGCGAAAACAGATCATTGAGAAATCAATGTCTTCTCATTTTGACCTACGCGCTCAAACCATTCCCGACATCCCTCTATCTCTCTCCCTCATATCACACAAGTAATGGGCTCTCTCCACATTCTCTGGGCAGAAGCCTAATGCATTCCCCTATCAAACCAGATTGGTACTGACACAAAATTCTCAATTCCATTTCAGTTTCTGGGTTTTATCTGATTCCAAGTCTGAGGAGCCATGGCAGAAGATTATGTATACTTACAAGGTGGGAGAGTTGGAGCACCCGATGCAGAAGATGATTCATACACCAAAGATGGGACATTGGATTACAGAGGAAACCCAGCTAACAAAACTGTCACAGGAACCTGGAAGGCATGCCCTTTTATATTAGGTACTAAATTATGATTGATTCTTTGTGTTCTAGGCCCTGCCCTTTGTGTTCTGGATACTGTAATTTTTTTTGGGTTTGATTGGTTTATCAATAGGGAATGAATTTTGTGAAAGATTAGCATTCTATGGGCTGAGTGCAAATTTGGTGCTTTATTTCAAGAATAATCTTCACCAGAGCAGTGCTGCTGCAGCTAAAAGTATCTCAAATTGGACTGGAACCTGCTACCTCACCCCTTTGATTGGTGCATTTCTGGCTGATGCCTATTTGGGAAGATACAAGACCATTGCTTCTTTCACAATCATCTATGTCATTGTAAGTTTCTAATTATTTGCCTTAATACTTCAAATACACTACGTATAGCCGATGAAGCAACATGTTTGGCATTTAATGAAAACTTATTAGTGGTTGCATTGTTCTGGGAACATGTAGATTGCTAGATTGATTCCAAAGTGCACTTGTACTTAACTAGCTTGTAAAACGATTCCAAAATGTGACCTTATTTAGACATGTTAGATTTTGAACCAAAGATAGGGGGTTCGATTCCTGCACAACTGGCAATTGAGCACTATTTGATGCCGTTTGACCATTGCTTAACGTGTTTTGAGAACTACTGAAATAGAGTCAGAGCTAAAAAGATGGAGTTTATAGTCTTGAAAAATGCTAGAAAGTGACTAGTTCGGAAATTATATGGTTTATGGAGTTTCTTTTGTTGGTATAATCTCCATCGTAAGTAGTCCTGAGTTCTGCTGTATCTGCATAGGGGATGGCTCTCTTGACAATGACAACCTCAGTCCCAGGCCTGAAACCTACCTGTGTTTCAAAAGATGATTGCTATGCAACTGCCGGACAATCAGCAGCCTGCTTCGTGGCACTTTACCTAGTAGCTTTGGCAACTGGTGGGATTAAGCCTTGTGTTTCAGCTTATGGTGCAGACCAGTTTGATGAGGATGATGAGGTTGAAAAGAAGCACAAGAGTTCTTTCTTCAACTGGTTCTACTTTGTCATCAACATAGGTGCTTTGATTGCTAGTTCATTGCTGGTCTGGATACAAACCAACAAGGGTTGGGAATGGGGTTTCGGCATACCAGCAGTATCCATGGCATTTGCTGTAGTGAGTTTCTTCTCTGGTACTAAGTTATACAGGAACCAGAAGCCAGGAGGTAGCCCGATAACTCGAATAGTTCAGGTGGTGGTGGCATCTGTGAGAAAATACAGGGTCAAAGTACCTGCAGACGAGTCTCTTTTCTATGAGACTGCAAATGCAGAGTCTGCTATCAAAGGAAGCCGTAAACTTGAACACACAAATGAGTTTAGGTTCGTTTCTAAATTGGAAATCCTGGATTTTGATGATGATCGAACTATGTATTTAAGTAACTCACAATTGAGATGAAGGGTTAGTTGTGATGAGCAATCAAACTATCCCAGCCTTGTTGATATGCATGTTTCCTGTGCAGGTTCTTTGACAAAGCATTTGTTGAGCTACCAACAGACAATACAAAGGGCTTCAAAGACCCATGGAGACTTTGTTCAGTCACGCAAGTAGAAGAGCTAAAATCAATCATAAAATTGCTTCCCATATGGGCCACTGGTATTGTCTTTGCTGCAGTCTTCAGTCAGATGAGCAACTTCTTTGTGTTGCAAGGCAGCCATATGGATCTTCATGTTGGCTCCTCTAGCTTTGAAATTCCAGCAGCCTCCCTCTCTGTATTTGACACCCTTAGTGTCATTCTTTGGATTCCAATCTACGATCGACTCATTGTCCCGTTTACTAGGAAATACACAGGTCACAAGAATGGCATAACCTCACTTCAAAGGATGGGCATTGGTCTCTTCATTTCCATTTTTTCCATGATATGTGCTGCAATTCTAGAACATATCAGACTCCAAATGGTGCGAGAGCACAGCTATTATGACCTTGACCATATGCCCATGTCAGTTTTTTGGCAAGTGCCTCAGTACTTCCTAATAGGTGCTGCAGAAGTCTTCACAGTCATTGGACAGGTCGACTTCTTCTATGATCAAGCACCCGACGCCATGAGAAGCTTGAGTTTGTCTCTCGCACTCTCTACTGTCGCGTTAGGAAACTACTTCAATTCACTGCTCGTCACCATTGTTGCCAACGTGACTACAAAGAACAATAAGCCGGGATGGCTACCGGACAATTTGAACTATGGTAACCTCGATAATTTCTTCTGTTTTTTGGCAGTGCTGAGTGCTCTGAACCTTGGAACTTTTATGTTAATTTCCAAGTGGTACACATATAAGAAGACTCTGGGAACTCTGCGTTGATGGCTACAAGGAGATGAGGTTTTTGGTGCCTTAACAGGCTTATAGCTTTTACTTTGGTAGTTTTTTTTTTTGATGACATACTTGGTCTTCAGTGTATCTGTTGAAGGAGCCTGGGCTAGTGTATACATGAAATTAGCATACTATTTTAAATTTCGGTTAACAAATAACAAGACATTACAATCCAAACTAGATCCCTAGCATAACAAGTCATGCACAATTCTGAAAGACGTTTTGTTCTTTGTACATGCAAACTGGTTAGTCAATAGTCACCTATTAGCATCTTCAAAATACTTGGAAGGAAGGAAAAACTTCAGTACTACTAGATGTTGATTTTTAGAAAACTAGGAGCGCTTGCACTCAACTTGAATAAAATAGAGAGGAAATGCGAGAGACAAGAATAACCAAACTTGAATGAAATGGAGAGAGGCAAGGAAAAACAAAGAATCACTGTCACTCCATGCCCATGGAGCAAAAAGAGCCGAATTATTTTAGATTTTGGCGTAGTTCTCATATATAAATGTAATACCTCCTTATTATTCGTAAAAGTAAACATAAAAAAAAATTAAGAATGACTTCATTTTTTTTCAAATAGTAAAACTGTAACACATTAGAGTTTTTTCGAGTCTTTTATAATCGAGCAAGAGACCCGATTGAGTAATTCTAAAATATAAGTGTTTGTATGATTTTATTTTATTTTCCTTTTGATTTAGTACAAAATGGCGGCGTTTTGCGACGACAAATAAAGAGAGGGAAACCTATATATACAGTCTGCAAAATTCTTACCAAAAAAAGAAAAAAAGGACAAGGGCTGCGATGGTAAGCAGGTTGTATGGTCTTACCAAACAAGCTCTGTTTTCCCTCTTGTCCAAATCCCTATCTTCCACCAAAACCCTAACACAACTCCACAAGCTCCACTCCCTCGTCACCACTCTGGGCCTACACCACTCCCTCTTCTTCTCCGGCCAACTCATCTCCAAGTACTCCCAACTCCGCCTCCCCATTTCTTGCCTATCACTCTTCCGCCACTTCCACCCCAAACACACCCCTTTCCTCTGGAACTCCGTCATCCGAGCCCTCACCCGCAACGCCCTCCACTCCCAAGCTCTCCGCCATTACAATGCCATGCTTCGATCTAACGTCCGGCCCGACGCCCACACGTTCCCTTCCGTCATCAACGCCTGCGCCGCGCTGGGTGACGTGCAAACGGGCTCGGTCGTCCGCCGCCGCGTTTCGGAGGAAGGGTTTGAGTCGGATGTGTACGTGTGTAATGCTTTGATCGACATGTACTCGAGATTTGGTGAGGTCGGTGATGCGCGGAAGGTGTTTGATGAAATGCCGGTGAGAGATATCGTGTCGTGGAATAGTTTGGTTTCGGGGTATAGTTCGAATGGGTATTGGGAGGAGGCGTTGGAGATGTTTCGGGGATTGAGAATGGAGGGATTGGTGCCGGATTGTTTTACGATAAGGGGTGTGCTGCCGGCGTGTGGAGGCTTGGTTGATGTGAAGGAGGGTCGGTTGGTTCATGGTTTGGTTGAGAAGATTGGGGTGAATGCGGATGTTTTAGTAAGTAATGGGATTCTTGCAATGTACTTTAAGTTTGGTTGGTGGAGAGAGGCTCAGGTTTTTTTCGAGGGGATGGTAGTTAGGGACTGTGTTAGTTGGAACACTGTGGTTTGTGGGTACTCACAGTTGGGGTTACATGATGAGGCGATCAGCTTGTTCAGGGAAATGATAAAGGAGTTCACGCCTGATTTGCTGACAATCACATCCGTGCTTCGTGCTTGTTCACATTTACGGGACTTGGGACTAGCGGAATATGTTCATGGCTACATGAAAAGAGGTGGATTTGAATTTGATACAATTGCAAATAATATAGCTATTGACATGTATGCAAAATGTGGAAGTCTGTCAGCTTCACGGGAAGTATTTGACTCTATGGAATGCAGAGATTCAGTGTCATGGAATTCTATGATCAGTGGTTATTTTCTTAATGGTTGTTTTGATGAAGGGTTGAATCTTTTCAAGATGATGCGAACTAACATGAAACCTGATTCTGTGAGTTGCGTGTTGATCCTGTCTGTGTATACTCAACTCGGACAGGTGGACCAGGGGAAATTGATCCACTGTGATATAGTAAAACTGGGATTTGATTCAGATATTATTGTCAACAATGTTCTAGTCGATTTGTATGCTAAATGTGGAAATATACAAGATACACTGGAAGTATTTGACAGCATGACAGCTCGTGATGTTGTAACATGGAATATCATAATTTCTGCTTGCATTCGTAATGAAGACTGTAGTTTAGGTTTAAGAATGGTTCTTAGAATGAAAAACGAAGGAGTGATGCCTGATGTGGCCACAATGTTAGGCATTTTACCACTGTGTTCCTTACTTGCCGCCAAGCGAAAAGGACGAGAGACCCATGGCTGCATTTTCAGGTTAGGTTTTCATTTAGAGGTCCCGGTTGGTAATGCATTAATAGAAATGTACTCTAGTTGTGGTAGCTTGGAAACATCCATACGGGTATTCCAGCAAATGTGTATAAAGGATGTGGTGACATGGACTTCGTTGATCTCTGCATATGGCACATATGGCGAAGGTGAGAAAGCATTGAGAGGTTTTGAAGAAATGGAAGCCACCGGTGTTCTTCCTGATCATCTAGCTTTTCTGGTCATCATCTATGCTTGTAGCCATTCAGGTTTGGTAGAAGAGGGTCTATCTTACTTCGATCGGATGAAGAAACAGCACAAACTTGAGCCTCGAATGGAACACTATGCGTGTGTTGTTGACCTCCTATCCCGCTCTGGGCTATTAGCTCAAGCCGAGGACTTTATTCATTCAATGCCAATCAAGGCGGATGCTAGTATCTGGGGATCTTTACTTAGTGCTTGCCGAGAAAGCGGTGAAGAAATGATAGCTGAACGTGTCTCAAAGAAGATAGTTGAATTAAATTCTTATGACACGGGGTATCATGTTTTGGTGTCGAATGTATTTGCAGCTGTAGGAAAGTGGGATAAAGTGAGAATGATGAGAAAATACATGAAAGCTAAAGGGCTCACAAAAGATCCTGGATTTAGCTGGATGGAGTTTTAAAAGAAGGTCTCATATCCTCTTGATCTTACACATGTAGAGGTTGATAAGCTGTCAGCGGGTTTTCTAGCAAGGAAGGGTATGATGATTTCCAATTCATACATAACTTCTGAGAAGGATGAGATGAACTGTCATCCAGGGATCGGCTGGCTATGTCAGGTAATGATGGACAGTTATTGTGTACATTTTGTGATAAATCTCAGACAACAAAATAATCTATGCAGGCTAGCAGCAACTCATGTTGCTGCAATATACTCGGATCATGACTCCGGCATTGAGGTAAATCATCTAGCTGACCTTGTTTTTTTATCAAACCTGTCAATGACATTGATCTTATTTCTGATACATTCAGTCTTTTTTCGCAATTTGATCTTTATAGAAATGTAGGATTTCAAGTGCACCTGTTTTTATGCTATAATGCCATGGTATCAATACAATTACTTATAAGTTCATGTAGTCTGCTATAGCTTTGATTTCACCTTCTTTATCAGTGTCTTTCAAAGATACGACCTTATATTTACAAGGAGCCATTTGTCAAACATGACATAGATACCCTGGTCATAATTGCTGATTAGTAAGAAATAGAAAAGTTATGAGTATGGGAGGGGGATGAGCTTGGTCATCTGTAGGAGAGGGTCTGCATTTAAGCCTCTTTTTTCAGTGTTTAGGGGGAGTTAATCTTTTTTCGCTATTTCTTTAATTCAGAGATTTTGTTATCTACTCTCTCAGAGATTGTTGGTTGCTTGGTTTCGTAGCTGAATAGCTTGCTTGCTTTAGTGATTCCTTATCCACTGCTCTGTGATGTACATTCAAAATTTTTTTGATGAATTGTAAAGAAAGAGGGGCAATGGATATAGACAAGCAACGCTACTTTAAGAATTTGATATTAGTTGTAATTAGAAAGATGAATTTGAGTGCTTTCATAAACAATGTCTTCCCATATCGCAGTCAGTAATTTGCAGGTTCAGTTAGTTTGTTGAAATTTTTTATTTTTATTTTCTTTTAACATTTCATCTCTATATTTGTGGTGCCTAGTCTTGTATCGGAAAGAACGGTGATTGATGCTGTTTCATATGAAAGCTGCCAAGAATGCTCCCTTGCATGCCTTCTCGCTATGGAGAGCAAATTTGATCCTCCCTATAAGATCACTCAGCTAAGTGAAGCTAACTATAACGGGAACCATCTATATTACATGTTCTTACTTATGCATGATGGTCATCTTTGAGTTTTGCTTTTTACTTGTTGCCAGCTTACCTAAGTCGTTTTTATTTTATTTTTTGGAAGTAGCTTACCTATGTCGTTTATGAAATGAAGATTGTATTTGTAGTTGTGTAACAATTTAACCAAGTCAACCAGGATATGCTTTTCAAATTTGCTTGCTTGGTATATGCCAAAGTCCCGGGAGTTTATTTGATAGGACAAGTCTATCATATGTGAGACATATAGATTTGGGTTCCTGATGGCGTTTACTGTTTACAAAGCAGCTTGTAACCTTGGAATGCAGATTGCAACAATTTAATGAGTTCTTAAAAGGACCTGATTCCATTTTGGAAGGATAGTTTCTGACTAATTATGCATGAAGAAGCATTCGGTCTACAATAATAGTTTCTTCCTTTTTCCTCCTTCAAAAATGAACTTTGGGATATAATCTATCCTCATGTTTGGCCAGATACGTGTAATTACTTGGTCCAATTTTGAATACTGACTCCAACATTTTACTCCTTTGTATTACTTTGTACAACTGCGGATTTGTTCAGCGCTGCATATTATACATACCGAATTCAACGGTGGATAGAATGTGTTTTAAAATACATGTAGGGTCCGTGTGATGTATGAATGGTGGATTAGAGGCTCAAATATTCAAATCATAAATCTCACACTGACATCACCCAATCCCAACTGAGTCAAATTATTTTCTAAATTGAAAAAAACATCATTTTCGTGAGTTGTACACAATGCAAGTCGTATGCTATCATTCGTATAAAACTATGCGACATTAATTTGATTATTATAGTTTATTAATTAACCAGTGCAAATTTAACATCATGGTCTGGAAAAGAAATCAAATGCAGTAGAGATTAAATCGATTCGATAAGTCAAATTTTGTATAGGTTTTCATGCTTTTAATTATTTTTCTACAAAAGTGCTTCGACACCCAAATTTGTTTTGATCCTTCAGTTCTCATAACTTTGTGTATAAATGTATCAATGCCAGCAGACTATGTAGCAACATACGCGTCATTGCCCTAACCGCAACCTTAACAACATATATATTCTGGATTAGCTATTGAAAGAACAGAACAACTTGTTCTGATTGAAGACATTGTTTTGATTCTTCCCTACTGAACTATGGCAATCGGGGCAGAAATCCATGAAGACATTGTACTGATTGTAGCAACTCCTCTAATGCAATCCACTTGGTCTTGCATGATCTTCTGCTCCAAACCACCATCACCCACTTCGTCATCTCCACTACTAAACTCCTCAGCGCCTCTGTGGTCATGACCTCCATTCTCTCCAAATAGGGGGAAAAAGCTTTTTGGACTTCCTCAGGATTTTTAATCACTAGGCCACCTTCTTCTGCTTTTCCTCCTTAAGCTTCAACAACACAAGAGTCCCCCAGAGCACTGTAAGTAGCCATGCATAAACTCTTCCCGCAGAAACACCTCTGCCGTCAACGGCACCGTTCGGCGGGCCTTTAATATATCGAATTCATGCAATCATGGTGAAATTTCAAATTCTCATTCAATTCAAGAACCTCAAGAACCATTGCCTCTTGTCGAGGTCACGGAAAGAGTGCTATGCTCAGAGCTTGGAGACTTTCGGGATTAGGAAAATATGTCATGCCTATGGAACTCGTGGCAGATGTCCATGAAGACATCGTAGTAGCTCCCCTAATGCAATCCACTCGTCCTTCGTCTTGTTTAACTTTCTGATCCAAACCGCGTTCACCCATTTCTCCATCTCCTCTACTAAACTCTTCAGCTCCTCCATAGTCATGACCTCCTTTCTCTCCAGACAGCGCAAAAAGGCTTTCTCGACTTCGTCAGGCAGATTTCTAATCACCCGCTTCTCCTCCTTCAGCCTCAAGAGCACAAGCAATAGGCCACATAGCACTGTAAGTAGCCTCAAACTCTTCCCGCTTATACTCCTCCTTTCGGCCTTTATTCCTCTTCATGCAATCATGGAGATATTTTAGGAACTCATTCAATTCAAGAACCTCAAGAACCATCGCCAAGAACTTGTCGACGTCCCAGAAATAGTGCCATGCTCGGAACTTGGAGACTTTCAGGATTAACTTTGATTCCTCGTGCAGTTTTTCAACGACTTGTCTGAGCCTCCAGCTTTGATTGTTGAACCGGCGGCCTTAGATGGTATCATCTCTTAAGGATATGAGCGTGGCCTCCAAATTAAACAGGAAGGGTTTGAAATTTTTACTCTTCTCCATCGCTTTCATAACTATATCACACACTTCTTGGAACACGGCTTCAATTGTTGTCACCGTCATGCCTAGTCCTCTTGATCTGTTTCTATATCGCTTAGAATTCTAAACAATTGAAAATGTAACTCTCCCCTGATAGTTTAGTAATTATTACTAATGATAGTAACACATAATCTATTTGGAAAATCAAATCTTTATAGGAAAGGAAAAGCTTGTTTATCAAGTAATTAAGTTTTTCAGTGGCTTACGTGGTTGTCAAGCAACCTTCTAATACTTACCTACTTGGGATTGAATGTATAAATCAACTGATGGATCTCCCAAACTATTGCCAATCACGATTGTACAATCTTCCTCTCTATGAAGTGTACAAAAAAATTTAAAATATAAAAGAAGAAGAAGAAGGCATTTTCTGATTTGGCTGATTGATTTGTACATCGATCAATATCTTGCCATAGGAATTTTGCACGTAGCAGTTCGTACTATGGCAAGCGGAGTTCCCATTCCCCTGAAGCCTAGTAGCTAGAATGAACACTAGCTAATAGCTTGTTGTATTGTGCAACACTTGGAACAGATTGTGAAAGAGATCGAGTGCTATATTAGGGCTACGTACCACTTTTGCGTAACCTTTGGCTTGGCATTGATTTTCTCCAATATATATACAAGAGCACTGACACAAGCTAGATCCTTGTAAACAAACATGCTGCATGCATTATGGCTACTGATACTCTCTGCGTGGTAATTCTTGGACTATAGTAATGAGTTTCACAGCTTTCATGTTACATTGAGCTTAACGATGTTGATGCATAAAAAAGAAGTATGATGTTCATTATGAGTAATTCTAGTTATTCTACTGAACAGAAAAGTCTTTTGACAATAGAAGGGAGATTTATTAACGATTTAATTTTAGCATTACAGCTTCATATTGGTAATTGATTCTGTTGCAGTACCCAAAACAACCTTATATGATTTAAGAGAGTGCATGTCAGCTATATTTCTATTTTGCATGTCAGTCAGTCGTATGATTTAAGAGAGTTCATTTTAGCCAGCCTTCGTTCACTTTCGCATGACATTAAGCATAAACAGTGATTTGGTTTGTTCTTGTACGTAGTTATCAAACGTGATGCATTGTGGTACCTAGTCTCGTCTCAAAAAGAATTAATCTAGTGATTGCTCATGTTTTTTGGGAGAAGAAAGCAACGTACCGGCCAAGACCTAGCTACTTGCCTGCCTTTTGGCTATGAGGTTATTCATCAGCTAACTATAACGGGGTAATGGTCGACTCCAAAAGTTGATGAGGGCTGCAGTCAGCTGATTTATTAATGTATTCCTTGTTCTATCATATACTGTTTTTTATTTTAATCTTACCAATCACAGAGGAAAATGTAATGCATGAAGGTCATCTTTGATTTGGCCTTGCAAGTTATTGCAAGGTTACTTATGTGGGTCATGATTCCAAATATTTGTATAGGTTTATGTAACATACACTTCAATCCAAAGCCGATTAGGTTGATGTGTTATTCAAAGTTGCACGTTTGGTGTATGTTTTGGTTTAACTGGATCTTATGTGACGGTAGCAATATGATCTGAGAAACTTAGGTTTAGACGCATGATACTTAATTGGTCGTTAGAAAGCATGCATGTACCTTGATGCCTATGGAGCTACGCTGAAAGCATGCATGTACCTTCCTGCCAATTAATCTCCCGTCATTGATCTGCCCTCCCTTCTCTGCAAGAAGGGTACCTCATCCCCAAGAAGCTCTAGAGACTTAGCTTGCATCAATGATCACTACTGCACACTTGAACGGCTCAAGAAACCCTGAGGACCCATAAAACATTAGATTTTTGATATCCAACCTTAATAGCAAACAGCTCAGCCGTACGTGGGGTGCATCAATCCCTGACCAAACCACCTCCCATATCCCGGAATCCTCTAGCTCAAGCACCGCAGGACGGCGTTTCCTCATCTTGTTGACATCTCTGACATGCCGCAGCATGAGCAATTCTCACCCTGGCTTATATTCGTCTCCAATTTCATGTATCCATGACTCATGCATCCGTGAATCAGTGCTAGGTGATCAACCTTAAATATGTATCATGGTGGCTCTGGTATTGCCCCATGGTCTTAGCATAGAATTGTTCGTAATCTCACAATTTGTACAATAGGCAAGTCACTGTAAACCCTATCAATTTATTCCATTGAATTGCTCATAATTTGCTATATAACATCTCCAGTGCAGCTACAAAACCCCAAAAAACAAAAAGATTTTTTTAAAAATTTCAGAACTCAATATACAATTTACTCCCACAGCAACATTTCGCTTTCAGTTCATCCAATTGATTACACCAACATCTAATTACCATATCAAAACAGAGCACTAATATGACACGCTATGACTGAATGGTCATGAAAATGAGTGATGCTCAGGAAAGCTTGTAGTATCAAGGTGGACCAGACACTCCGGGGAAAAGTTCTGATATTTTATTGAAGACATCCATCACCTACGATGAAAAGAACACAGAATAAAATGCCAGTATTATTACATTTATTTGGGATATCATAACCACCCGCTAAGTACATCAACTTGTCCTAAAGTTTGTGACTAATACTAACTCTAAATTGTATAGATATAACAGCAATCAAGAAAGAACAAGCAATCTACTATACCTCCTTATCATGTTGATATTTCATAATACTATTCGGATCCTGCGAACACTGCACACGAAACAAATAACCTTAAAGTTAGTATGTTTTGCAACTTGCGTCATGAATAAAAGCAATTCTATTTGCTAAAACTTCTGCATTCCTGTGTGCATCCATCTTATTCTCCCACATCCACCAATTTTAAAACGAGAAGGAAAAAAACAACTAATTTTCTCCTTCCACCTACTCCACCAAGCTCTAGGGCAGACAAAATGTCTCATTTCCAATAGGGGCGCTCGGGTGTCTCTTCAAAGCAACCCATGGTGAGGATTTCACCCCATAATGGAAAGCCACTTGGATCTGCCTTCTCAAAAGTGGGATATACAAAGCCAGCTACAATCTTTTTTTGTGGTTTGTAAACATCATCCTGATGTAAGTTAACTGAATGATAAATTTGTTTGGATGTACATTATAAACTTTTTTCTTTGATGAGAAAGGAAGGGAAATCTAGATTAACTCCAGTTAGTCTGGCAATACATACATCCATTATGGCGGCTTGAACTCTTGGATTTTGAAATGCCATAGCAACATCAGGATTGGCCATTATTTTTGAAATAGCTTCCTCAGGTGTAAGCCCAATCTGATCTGTATAACATAAGCAAACATGAATTAATGGCAGAATGTTTGTCTTCTTTGCAGTTCTACTAGTTTCATTACAATAGAACAACCACCATCCATTATGCTCAAAAATTCTATATTCAAAATTATGCTCAAAAGTGAAGGTTGTTTGCTACATGGTAGTGTCACCAAGAACATTTGGAAACCACAACCTTTCATTTAACATATCAACCTTTTAAATGAAACAAATCATTTTCATAGACAATGTGAATTGTACTTATATTTTGTTGGCTGGGGAATTGAGTCAATGGGCTTTTCCATTCATGTTGTTTATCAGCTCACCAACATCCACATCAAAATGGGGAAATATATGCATATCTTCAATATTCGAGCTTGCTTTTATCCAATTAGCAAATTCTGAATTATGGTTTATAATGAAACAACCAAATGAACTATGAAATTAGAGCACACCGATCTGGCAAGATGGAACTGATCCAACCTGCAGATCTGCATTAATATCGTAACACCAATTAACCTACGGTTTACATCAAACGTACCAAACTGCTGCTTGACCTCTGGACTGCTAAGATCAAAGTTTTTCAAAGAATCAATCATTCTGTTGTCCCATTCACTGTTTCCACTCATACTACGTCTGAGAGATACGTCAAACACAAAAATTAATTAAATATCTTGCCAATATAGAGCAATAAAAATCAAACAAAATGCTCATCGTCCTAAAATTTAGACGCCATATATTTTAAAGTATCAATTGCAGTCTGCAGGCATGGCAATGTTGAATGGAACTAAATAAAATATTATGCCTATTCCAGTACGAGAAACATTCACATAAACAATATAAGAGATCAAGGTACCAGTAAATCTATGTAAATCCACCTAATTTAACATATACGAAATAGATGAAGAAAATGCCTCGCTAACAGGACCACGGTCCCTAACTAAAGCAAGCTGCTTTATTTATTTTCAAGAATAATGAATGATGTTATTGCATGGTCAAGGTTTTGTTACAGAAAGACTGGTAACACGCTGACCAACTTTTCTCTCTTGCATGGCATAATATCTTATACTGATGGCAACACATATCAGTCCTACCATTTACTATCTCCTCACAGGCTAAGGATCAAAGACTTAAAAGTTTTTCTCGCTCAGTTCAATTCAAAATCATCTAGTTTGATTTTGGCACTTTTACTTGTTTTAAACTATTGATGGGTAATTCTCTCCCGCCTCAAAAACTTGGGATTTGGTTGAGAATTATAATTGAGGACAAAGTAATAATGTGCTCAAACTCATCAGACCAAATTATTGCAAATTGAATAACAAGCAGGGACAGGAATTGGGTTCTGTGAATATATCAAAAGCACTTACAACATGTCTTCTAGCTGTTGGCGATATTGTGGATTTTCTAGCATCCCTAACAAAAAACATCATCTAATTAGTTTAATGAAGAAGATGTCATGAACGTATAACTGTAAACAAAGCCTACCACACACACCCACACAAAAAACCACCCTAGGACTCCACACTTACCCAACATTTACAGAGCAATTTCGAAAATATAAAAAGTTCCAGGTACAGATGAATGAATGAGGATTATACTCTTAGACAAAGCTACACTAACGGACTTACATTTAAAAGTAGCGGGATTCCTCATCTCCTCAGGTAAATGGCTGCAATATACAAATACAGTTAACGTTCATTCCATTATATGCTTAAATTATATTTATACACATAATAAACTACCACATATTGATTATTGCACACAATGTAGATGTCCCCAAGTTACATATATTGGGAAATTTTATGCAATTGCTAAGATTAGTTTATTATTGTCTTATCGTCAATCATTAAGTGTCAGTCGTAAATTGTAACCGATGACAGAAAGAAAATAGAGCACTGATAGCAGGTATATTACGGGTAAACCATCTTCTGTACAATCGGATCTTGCAACATTTTCTCCAATGCTTCCACTGACGGAGCAGAATCTGCTTTTCCTATCCAGTAAGAAATGAAACCACAATTAAACTGCCTGATAGAGACTTTAAAGATACAAATTTGAGAAAACCACAGCCACATGTGACAAGTTGAAAGTAACACACTGATACTAAATAAAATTACCATATTATGAAATCATGACTTTTTCTATCTAGTTACGAAGTAATTGAGTTCTAAGAATAAACAATACTTGACATGATACATATTACATTCATTCACAGGATATATTGATTAGTATCTCATTTTCGGCACCGTGGGAAGAAATTCCTGTCCTAAGTTGTATATGCAGCGCAAGTAATACAGTCGAAATGCACAAGCACTCATGCCGACAATATAAAAGGATGCCCAAAATTATAATGTCTGATGTTTAACGTCTTATTTGGCAAAGTTTGACAGTGTCAAGTTGTTTCCAGTTCATCAGTTCCTAATAATATATTATCTTCAATTAGATTGATGCATTATATATGAATTCTCAGACTAAAATGTTGATAGCATGCGAGTTAGCGCTGATTAATAAGACCTTGTATGTAGGCTCATTAATATAAGCGACCCAACTTATGAAGGTTGCACATGACAGTGTCTATTAACTAGTTACATTTTAGTATCTATGTCCTATAGTCTTAGCATATATGTTTGCCCATGTGTTGAAGTCCAGCCTGGTCTTTGAAATTCAGACAGACCCTACTCAAAGGATATATGGACACAATCAAACTTATTTAAGAGAGATGCATGAGTTTTCATTTATACACACAAATAAACAAGGAAAACAAATCCTTGTCCTGTCATGACACTGCTTGGACTAGGGTGGTCTTTATATATCTAGGAAGTGCAGAACCACTACCCCAAGCAGACCAGGCTGAAGTTAAAACATAATCGGTCCACCAGTTTTAGACAAATAGTATTCGTCAAAAAATGTAAGCAGAAGCTTGACTTCTAGATCCAAAAGCCAAGCATGCAAAATTGTCAAGGGCCTGCTAAAGTTACTAACCAGTCGTTTGAGACCCTGAGGAAGCATCCATTTCCTGCTTAAAAGCAGCTCCATTTTGAGAACCCTGTATATCAATTGCAAAATATCAAATCAGGATATTATTTTAAAAAGTACAATATAATGTTTAGAAATACACTAGGAGATACTTACATCAACGTTATTCTTGATTTCCTTGGATGAACCTGTTGCGGTATCATTTAAGCTACTCTCAAAAGGACTTTTTTGCGCAGTTTCTTCTGGATTAACATCTACAAAAGCTGTAAGCAGACGAAGCAATTATCTCAGTAATTCACTAATAGTGATCAATTTAATTTCAAATAAGGTATCTGAACAGTTTATTGCCATGTTGATGTCCATCACTAGTAATTAATATATTTATCCCACTAATTGTAGTAACAGATTAAGATATTGGAAAGATCCTGCCTTTTAAACAGTGGGAAGTAATATCATAAACCATCATGATTTCTGCACCCAGGGCAAAGGCTTCCGCACGTGCATGCACAAACACAAACACAAAACATGTATACAACCAAAAAATGGTATGCACTTAAAACATAAAAAAAAAAGTACAATTTCAAATGGTGTGCAGTTAAAACATAGACAGTACAACTCTTTCTTTAAGTTTCTGGTAATAAAATTGAGATACTGTATCTGAAAGCAGTCCGAAGAACTGAATAGCATTGTTTTGTTTAATTTCAAAATGAATTTCGACATATTTGCATGAGAAAAGACAATAGTAAAAAGAAAGTGAAAAGTATATAATTTAAGGAAACTTCATTTGAAAATATTTCTTTAAATAGTCTAAGACAACAAGTCCACTGAAACCAAGGATAGTGGAGGTCTCTTACTCAACAGTAACCCAAAATTTTAAAACAGTTCAAAGACAAAATTACAAGCAAGCCAATCACTGATCTCCATTTTCTTGCATCATTTTGGTCATACTGATTTTTACAGAACCCAAAACGCAGGTAATTCACTTTTTCATGAGGAATTGGTTGTAGAAGAGAAGGAAGCTTTAAAGTTCTACAGAAGAAAATACACTAACTTATGGCACTTTGGGAATCTTTATATTAAAATTACCATCTTACAATAAGATTTAATCATACTAATCATAAGACCAATATTGTTGCATATGAAAAGAGAATTTCATGTAATGAATTAATAGCCCAGATAAAATGAATTCTTCTATAATAAATTTTTAGTTTTAAATAAGTGATGAAACACACATTAGAAGGCATACGAACTATTCAAACCATACTAGAAAACTTTTATGGATAACTTCAAATTGAAAATTTGAGCTGTATAAGAGGCAATATAAAGTAGACTGGTTGGAATGATAATTCTTACCAAATTGGTTTTGTTTCTTTGGTTCTTCTTCATCTTTGACATCAGTAACAGGTGCGGAAGCAATGGATGATGATGCTGGTGGTGGTGGTGGTGATTTATCTACATTGGTTGCAGATACGTCAGTGTAAGAAGAAGATTGAGATGGTGCTGAAAATCCTGAGGCAGAAGGCGATGCTGGAGCTGCTGGAAATGGAAAGGGTGATCCCGGAGAAAATGCAGCACTGCTAAACTGGTCATTTTGTGTATTCATCTGGCCCATCATAGTCTTAAGAGCTTGTTGCATTGCATATTGCTGCATTCAAATCATTAATAATAATTACACTCTTCGAGTGTTTATGACATATGATGAATTACTGAAGAGGACTACTAGAATATCTTTAAGTCTCTGCCTATCTAAAAACCATTTAAAGGACCCAAAGTAGCATATAAAATCAATAAACCCTCACTTAGTGAATTTTATCTCGATTAATGAGCGGATTCTAAAACGCAAGTCAGCAAGTGACTTAATTAAACAAGGAGAAATCTGTCCCAAGTAAAACTAAGTTTTTCTAAATCACCAAAAGACAAATCAAATAGAGGCCAAGATAAACATTCTTATCAGAATTGTTAAACATGTCAAAGGAAGCTCTAATACTGATACTTCCCCAACACCATAAAATACAGAATTTAGGAGGGAACCACGCACCTTTAGCTTTCCAGCCGCCTGTTATCAAAATCAACTTGTTAAAAAGTACAGCACGGATGAGTTGCTCTGATGATTAAAAACTATTGTCAACCAGAAAAATGCAAATTAATAATTGTCCTTACCCATGAAAATACTGCAGAAAACGCAACCCCAACACCAATCCAAAATAGAGGTGATCCTCTAAACAAATGAAAAGATTATTAGGTTAAACCTGTTTGGGTACACAGGGGAAACAAAACAGAAATTGCTATAAAATACATGATTCGACATAAGAAGAAATAATTACATATTGGAGGGCGGGGGAGGTACTGAATATGGTGGGTTGACACCAACCGAAGATGTCTCTCGACTGTTTGAGGAAGAAATGCTTGCAAAATGTTCCATTTGTAACTTTGTCGTAACTGTATCGAATGCAGACAACAAAAGCACCATGTCAGTAAACATGCATCCCAAAATAGTTCTAGAGTTATACGTTGAAGAATGACTATCGGCTATCGTCATGAACCAGCAATACAGATGCTTTAAGATGTCCAGAGGGTCTAATTCCTGAAATAGTAATCTTCTTGTTAACTACATCAAGTACACATATCAGCAAAGCTAAGATCATTTCTTATTTAAGATATGAGAAGAGCTGTTGCCCACAATTTAATTAGCTAATCGTAATTTACTCATTGTAGTTATTTAGGTTTTACTGTAAGTTTCTCATTAGCTCTATAGCTCAATTCACAACTGAACCCTATGCGATGGAATACTGAACCAGCAATGATCAAACCCTAGAGAAACTGAAGTGGCGGAATCGAAGAGAAGAAGATAAGTACCTGGTTGATTTGCGGCGGCAGGGAGTCGAACACTAAAGGTGCGGCGGGAAGGTTGGGAATTGAGGGAGGCTCTGAGATTGAGGGAGGAGCGTCGGAAAAGAGTGAGGCGTGGTGGCGGAGGAGCGCGAGGGAGAGAGTGAGGGAGAGAGAGTGACATCATGACCGCCGGTATGGAGAGAGAGAGAGAGAGAGTGAGCTCTGCAATTCTGTATAAAAAGCTAAGCCTGCCAAGTAGAGAGTAAAGTTTTTTGAACAAGAGCCTCGAATGGCTAAACCCAAACTCCCAAACAGTATACTGTATTTAGTATTTTTATTTTTACTATGCTTTTTATTTTTTACTTTTTCTACCTCACGGTTGAAAAAAAATATACACACCCCCTAAAATCACAAGGGACAGCACACACATTTATTCAATACACTCTATATGTGAAAATTTCATTTTTTGAGATTAAGTTTTTGTTTTTCATGTTTTAACAGTTAGTGGGTTGCTAAGTTGGATGGACATGTATTAGATTATTATGGGTGGCATAGGTTTGGCATAAGTTTTTGAAGAAATTATTGAAAATGGGTTATTTCAAAGTTAAAATGTTAAAAAAAAAGACCATTGTTTATCACTTGATAAAAAAGTACCATATTAGAGGTGTTTATGATAAAATTATCCCTTTTTTTTTAGAAATGATAAAAATTAGCTTTTTTTCTTTTTTTTTCATTACCATTATACCTTTTTTTGCTAAGCTTTGATCTCATACTCATCTCTCTCCAAACTAAACCCAAAATAACAAAGAGATGAAGTGAGACCAACGATGGCCGACGCATCTATTGTGGATCTCAACATCTCCTTCTTCTCTAACCTCACAACCTTCTTGAGCAGCACCCTCACGCCATCCTCCTCTCCACCTACATCAACTTCGTCGCGCTCTCTCCTCCCTCACCCTCCAACACCTCCGTTATAACACCCTCTGCATCGATGTCCTATGTGTCAAGGAGTTGTCTAGGTCTCTCCTTAAATTTTCTCCCTACTTTTATCTCCTTTGCATTCACCCAATGATCAGCTCTAAAGCGCAAACACTAGCTAAAGATAGCCTACTCCAATGGTGTATCAATATTAATTCCATTTAGTTGGGTTGGATTGAGCACCGACGTGGTTGATGAAGTAAACCCCTTTGTGGAGGTCAAGTTGATGAAGTTGCACACAAGGTGTTCGACGAAATGCTCTAAAAAGAGGTGATTGAAGTTGTTGAAGGTTTTCGTGAGAATGAGAGGGGGGAGTGTGCTTGATTGGTTTTTGTTCATCTAGATATTTTGCGTATTATAAGTCTTACATCGACATTTAGTTATTCACATAGTTACTTAATACAAATAAGAACACCAGATAGTTACCAACACAATTAACGGGATAGTTACTCAATATTGATACAATTACATAAACACTATCATTGTAACTATCTTGTTCATTATTTGAGTATCATTGTAACTATCTGGTTGTGTAACTATTTGATTTTATTTTTCTCTTGCTTGGTTAGCTTTTGATATTATGTTTAATCTCATCAGTTCACTCATTTGATAGTGTATATTTAGTTGCAATAAAAAAGTCAACTTTTAGTTAACGAATGAGTTACTTGAGTAATTACTCATGCAATGTAACTAACACGTAACTACTCATGCAATTGGTCATGTAACTACTAAGATCTCCAATAAGTACAATAACATAGAACCATTAATTAGTGACAGAGGGGGAAATGAAAGATTCCTCTATAGAGAAAACCAAGATCTCCATCCCCGCCTGCATTCCATGATCCAATGCTTCTCCACCTCCCTTGCTTCCGTCGAGGCTTAATCTTCAGCTACTTCTCTTCCTCTTCCTCTTCCTCTGGCACCCTCCTCTACCATCGCCTCCTTCTTCTGCTCCTCCTCCCTCTCCTTTTGCTGCCCTCAAGTCAGATCGATTTACTCTCCTCCCATTTCTTCGGCTTGTTGTTTAGAAACCGCATATTCTACCTCTGCCCATCTCTCCACGAAGTCACCGTCTCCACCTAACCTACCCAACCCTAGCCTCTCTTCCCAATCCTAAAGTCTCTGTCGCAAATCCAAACATCTTCCTCCTCTTTGCTTCACCGGTCTCCATCAGCTTTAATCGCTACGTCAAGGAGGTGTGGTGCCATTCCTATACCATGTGGATTCCTCGTCGGTGATGGCAGATAAGGTTGTGAGGTTTGAGAGAGAGAGAGAGAGAGAGAGAGAGAGAGAGAGATTTTTGTTGAACGAAGAAAATGGAGAGTGTGAGAGAAGACTAATTGATGAGTTTAGGAGAGAGAAAAAGACGAGGTGGGTGGTTGTGGAACCGTATGATTAATGAGTGACACACTTACAATAATTTGAAATTTAAAGGGTAGAAGTTTTGCTCGGGCCTTTATTTATCAGAAGTCCAAACTAGGGGCCCTAATTAACATTTTAGATCTTTTTTTTAATAAAGGGCTTGTATGGCTACCCTTCAACCTGCATTAATGAAACGGTCGAATACAAGGGGGGACATGAAGCCTAAACCACTGATTACAAAGACATGAAATAATATAAGAAGTTCTTACAAACAAGTACCCAACAAAACACCAATTAGCAAAGAGCATTACTCTAATGGCGAATCCATTTGCTTTAAAACAACAGTGACATTATAGTAATGCTCTTTGCTTTAAAACAGCAGTGACATAGTTGAAAACGACGAAACATCGCATACATATCCCCTAATGTCAAATAAAGCAGCTCTCATCCTACGTTGCCGCCAGAAAATTAATTCGACCACACTTAGTCTCACCTTACCACTAGGCGGCAACGACTATTTGACAAAACAAGAAACTCGTCGCCTACCTAGAGCAGACAAGGCACCAAGGGTGCAGACACAGGCATGAAACCCGACTCGCCCTAGACATGGACTTATTACACGCAAAACGTGCAACACAATTATTAAATATAAATAACAAACAATGAAAAACATACTAGACCCAGCCTCTTTCCCATATCGGGCCAACAAACAATAACCAGGTCCAAAAGAATAAAGCAAGCCCACGCTCATCCTCCTCAGCCCACCAGCCTCCCAAAATCCATGAACGCCGCACCAACGCTGGAGACCGACTATCATCACCATCAAGAGAACGTCATCTCTAGGGAAGACCTCAACCTTCAAAGGCACCATGCGATCCCAACCCCCAGATCGGAGGTCCACCAAAGAAACTAAAATGAAACACCAATCCCCGCCGTCATCCCCACAAACGTGCTGAAGTTTGAAACCCCATTGACACAACGCCACCCCAAATATGACCCGACTCCGATCTCCGGTGATCTCTCCTTTGCTCCGCTTACCCAACCGCGACCCGACCTTAGTCTCTTGCTGAAAACGACCAACCAACCCCGACCTCATCCTTCCAACCTTAGATATGCTGACAAATTCCCATCCGACCACACAACTCATGCACAGGCTAGGCCAGAGGCCATCGCCGGCGCCGAGGTGTAGCCGGATAGGACAGAAGGACAAAGGCAGCCTCTAGTGTTTGGAGAGAGAGAGGCGCCGACAGAGAGATGCTCTAGGTTAAGCAATGGGTAGTAGGGTTTGTTGTTTGTTCTAACATTTTAGATCTTTAAATGCCCTTAATTATCAAAACTCCTAAGTTTTTTGGGCGCAAGTGATGTGCTCCCATTATTAATACTATTGTCATTGTTCCATTGAAAACCAGTAAAACAAATTAATGAAGTTATCTTTAGACAAATTAATATATTGTATTGATGATTTATTATCATTAGTTCAAAGGAATAGGCTGCTTTCCTCAATCCCTAAAATATCATTGTACTCTTTTTGTCACCCGAAAAATTGAATGTTTACATAACCTATGTCTCCCCACTTTCTATCACATGAGTTTCGGATACATAGGTTTACATGGTTGCTATCCTAGATGTTATATCCGGTGATAATGATCGGTTCGATTACTCGACATCAATATTAACATTGTAAGCATCGTTAGTAGTATAAAGCAAAAGGGTATCGTTCACAAACCGGGGATCCACCAGGGTAAAGAATCGCAAACATTTAACAACGAATTCATAATAGATAAAATGATTTGATAGTTATGGATTATAATTATAAAAACATAAAATAAAACATAAACTAATATACACATGTGATCAACCAACCAACACATAAACATCACCAAACAAAACGTCACAAGTAGCTTTAAAAATCATAATCTCATCATTTGCAAATACTGAGCCTTAGCGGACAAGTATTGAGTGAACAAACAATAACCTAATGCCGAACTAGGTTACTTAGTGCATCCCTAACTCAAAACATGTCCTGGTAATCCTATCTTAGCGCTTAGAAATTACAAGGTAATATGTCATTCTCAATCTTACCACTTCATTGATTCATCTCTTATCTAATACTTTGCGCATCTTAGATAACAAACGGATCATGGTTAATTCCTAGTGATTACTAACAAGTCAAGCATGTCACTTACTTTAACAAGTTAAAAAAACATTTAAGAATCCTATATGCAAAAGTGCAAAACTAACTTAGCGCCTTGAATCACATATAGTTAACGCACAAGAAAGATAATCATTAAATAATTGAATTTTAAACTCACGGCATCTACATAGAAATCATAGAAAACAAAATCAGAACGACTACTTATAAGATCTTGCAAAATCGTAAACTACATAAGAGTATTCCACAAATTCAAAACTAACCAAAAACAGAAACACAACATCACACAAAGAATCCAAACTGAAAACATAATTGAAGAAGTAACGAGTTACACTTTGTAAATCTCCTTAGCAGTATCAAAACAAGGCAGCACGTCTTCAACTTCAATGACAATCCTAGGCGTAGCGCTATGGATTGAATGAAATGAAAGGAAGATGGTGTTTACGGCTTGAATGGCTTTGAGGATGATGAGTAGTGTTTAAGGCTGAGCTTTGGCAAGTCTTGTGAGAAAGGTTGATGATTTTTTTTATGTGGAAATGAGGGGCTATATATAGAGGAAAAAACCCAATGGAGGCTGGCCACAAAGTTGAAACAAATTGGTTTAGGTTTCCTAGATTTTCTCAATTCGGCAGAGCTGACATTTGTGCATTGTTGTTGCCATAACTTTCTCTAGAAAATAGATATTTAGATGATTTCAACTTCATTTGAAAATAGACTTCCGTAGCTTTTCATCCATATATCATACATTGTCTGATTTATTGTGAGTTGTCCAGGGGATCCCGTCAAAGTTGGATGACCTACACTAGCATAATTCTGATTCTAATAAGGACTGGACATTAATTGCATATCTTCTTCATCCTTTAATGATGATTTTTTTTGCACGAATTTCCTCCTTTGAATTAGGGAGGCAGCAAAAATCTTAATTGTTGCAGCATTGTTTGAATTTTCTTACCTATTCTGATTTATTTGTTGCATGACTTCTTTGACTTTATTACATCTTCTCATTTATTTGCTACATGCCTTCTTTCACATTCTTACCTCTTGTCATTTAGTTGCTGCATGCCTTCTTTGACATTCTTTGGTGCAAGAATTTATAGTGATTCTGATATAGATTTATGCCTCTATATATAGGAGAAACAAGGTCCCAACTTTCTCTCACAACCCTTGGATCAAAAGCAAATCAATGGCTGAGATATTTCTGTCGAGCTCACTGGACCTCCGAGTAATGATTCGGTCATATCTCCATGTAGGAATAAGATATTAATTTGATTCTAAATCCTACAGAAATTAGACTCACACAGCTTTCTATCCATATATAGTACATATTCTATTTGATTTGAGCTGTCTAGGGGAGCCCGTCAAAGTTGGACTACGAATCTTGACAGCTTTCTGAATCTTGCATGGATTGGGCTTTTAAGTGCATATCTTCTTCTCTTTAGTAATTCTGATTTATATGGACGAAAATATCTTCATATACACCTTGGAAAATCCATCTCCAACTTGGTTTTAGAATCCAATTCTCAATAGGAAACCATCAATGCCGCACGTCATCTCCTTATTCTACTATGAAACTGATTTTCAATCTCTCATCTTTCCTTACGCAACTAGGATTGTTTTCCTTCTCTAATATTGATTTGTTTTTTCTAATAAGAATAAGTACGTTAGAAACAAAGAAATTGGAAATGATGAATCGTATTCGAAGAATGAATCATATCACAACAAGGATTTTTAACATTCAGCACGATTTCATCATCAATTCACTCATAATCAATATAAGCTCTACCTAAACACTTATTCATACAAAAGAAACTAAAACATACTAAATAAGAGGTAACGGAGAGTAAGAATATGGCATAATGACATTAAGAAAGTCACATTTTGTGCTCCTATCAGATAACGATCACATACCCCTCATTGTTGTCGTATCCATCATGTTCACAAAAAATGGTGTTGTGATCATTATCATGCACTTAGAGCAGAAAATGTTATCCTCTCTGCAAATCTATCTGCTTCATCCACATTGGCTTGCATATATATATATATATATATATATATATATATATATATATATATATATATACATGTGGCTCTATAAGACAGATCAAGTTCAAACTCATGAACTAACTAAACAGATGACAATGTGAGCGCCTTGTGCTACAAGACTATTTATATTTTCTTAAACCGTAAAATTTGAATTAAATAAGGTTCTTGCTAAATTACTATTATAATTTTCAGTGTTGCATTGCACATCCTAGAATCCCTAGGGTATGCAAAAAATAGTGATGACTTTTTACTAACCTCCATCCTTAGGCTGAAGAAGAGCCAAATTATGGGCATACAAATCATGAAAACTCATACCGCCCTCTCCTCCGATAAAATGCAACAAATTTTCCTATTTTATGTTTTACCTCACCAAAATCTAACACATATCTTATATACAAGTATATATTCAATTCAAGAAGAAGAAAACATCTCATAGAATATGAAGGGAGTGCCTCAGCAACATGAGGATATCATCTATTTATTATCTAATGTTGGTATTCTATATATAGCTTTGTGTCTGTGCGATGTACGTGTTGTGATCGCACATGTTTGCATAATTTAATTTGAAGTGCATTCTTGATTCTTGAAAACCCATAATTCTATGTTATTCTGTTTCTTATGAATGATAGTTTTGTTAAAACACAATGATAATATATTTTATATAATTGTCCTTCTGTCTATATACGAGGATAAAGTTAGAGAATGTAAAATTGATAGTTCATAATTTAGTGATGTTTTTAAGTGCTGCATTTTTAGTAGTAGAGAACTAGAAATATACAAAAATATGTTTTTTTTTCATTTCCAATACGGTAGCTTTTGGGTTTTTGCAGATCAACCCGACCCGACCCCAATATACGTAGGGAAACCCTAGTATATAAATAGCTCTCAAACTCGGCCGTCTAAAACAATTGCCTCAGTCCAAATCCTCCAAGCTCTCTCAGCGCCTCTCTTTCTCTCTCGCTCCCTCTGTAATCCGGTTCAATGGTAAGCACCGGTTCAATGGCCCCTTCACTCTTCCTCCTCCTCCTCATCATGCTTCTCTCACTCTTCACACTCACCGGCTTCGTTTGAATGGTTTGAAATTTTCAGGCACCGAAGAAGGAGAAGGCGCCGCCGCCGTCGTCGAAGCCGGCCAAGTCCGGCGGAGGAAAGCAGAAGAAGAAGAAGTGGAGCAAAGGCAAGCAGAAGGAGAAGGTCAACAACATGGTGCTTTTCGACCAGGCTACTTATGACAAGCTGCTCTCTGAGGCTCCCAAGTTCAAGCTCATCACGCCGTCTATTCTCTCCGATCGGCTCAGGATCAACGGCTCTCTGGCCAGGAGGGCAATCAGGGACTTGATGGCCAGGGGATCCATCAGGATGGTCTCGGCTCACGCCAGCCAGCAGATTTACACCAGGGCCACCAACACCTAGGTCGAAATCTGTTTTTTTTGTCGCTTTCGTTTTGAGTCGGTTATGATCTGTTTTTAACAGTATGGAGGATTTTGTTTTAGTGTTTTGAGACTATTTAGAGTTTGTTTTTTCGATTTACTTTCGGTACTGTGGAGAATTTCATTTGAAGTTATCTGATGAAGTTATTTTCTATGGGAATTGGTTTATTTTTGCGAGTTTTTGTTGTTGAGTTGCTTTGATATGGTTGGAATTTCAGCTTCTTTGGTTGTTGATTTAGACATGACTAGGCTTGTGTGTGGTATTTGATTCTATAAATGCAATCCTTTAGCTTCTAGTAGTTGTGTGCTGCTATTTAGATATCCCCTATATAGGGGATCATTTCAAATTATCATCTTGGCAAGAATCTTATATGTGTGTATATAGATTTCTTTAGAGAAATATATAGAATTTTAGCTGCTGATTATCTGTTTAGGGTTGAAAGTCCATATCTTTCTTCCTGAAGCAATTATTGTGTTAGTAATTGATCATTTGATTATAGTAGTTAGACTGTAGAGGTCACTACATGAAGAGTAAAACACAAGGATCCAGTTTAAGAGCATGTAATTTTTTCTGGCTTCATTCGAGTACCCTTGGCAATGGTTTGTATAGCACGCTGTAGTGTTGTGGTTTAGATTATTAGTTTTAGAACATGATCGCCTGCCAAGATCTTATCTTACACCCAGAAGGCCAGAAGTTATTAAGCATCTATTTGAGCCATGTTAGAATAAGCTGTGGTCCTATATAACTTGGGTGGGGTAGATGTTGTGTGCCTGAAAATGTAATGGCGTTTCAATTTTAGCGAACTAGTGATTTGCTATTGTTGTGGCCAGTATCTTCTATGAGATTACTGCGATTGATGTTAAAGCTCGGAATGATTTTGAATAATAGCACTGGTGTTGAATCATATGACTGCACGGTTCATCCCCATGCTGTTGTTAAGTTTGGTTTTCATGTTGATGGTAGTAAATTACGACTGCCCCGTCTCCACTTCCGATGTCCACATCCCGCCTTGGACATCTCGGGATTTAGACATCCCGTCTTCTTCTATCTTAATGGGTAAACCTGCAACTGATGGTTGCGGGAACTTTTGAATGATGGAACGGCAGTCTACTGGGTTGGCGATTGGGAAAGTCAAATGAATAGAATTTCGTTGTGAGGTTTGTGAATTCAAACAGCTTGGACTGCTTGGTGTAGCCTAACAGGAGAGTATTTACCCTTTTGCAGGGCTGTTGGACACAAAACAGTAGGAAAGTAAATCATTCCATTGTTCTTCCAAACTTATACCTAGCTGCATCTCCGAAATTTCATAGTATGCTCGCACTTCAACACAGGGGCTTTGAGTTCTTCTACTCCATGTAATTTATGGTTTTCAATGAAGCAAAGGAGGTTTGCGATTGATTTTGTTTATGAAAGGCAACCAAGAATCAAGATCGTGGAATCCGAAATTGGAATTTCCTGTTCACCTTCTCTAGCTCGAGGGCTCTTGGGGGTTGTGAATATGATATATGGAGAGCTTTCCCATCAATGAACTTTTCTTGGACTCCATCTGGATTTCATTTGGAGTGAAGGCATTCATTTTTATATCTTCCCATCAATGAAGTTTATGGAAACTTCGTTTAGATTTCATTTGGAATGAAGGCATTCCTTTGGTATATCTTAGACACGGCACAATTCAATTGATATGGGACACCCCAGGACTTCTTGTTATGGTGGCTATGGTTCTTTCTGAAATTTATATAAATGCTATCATGCACGTCTAATTTGGAGCCCCTGCATCTCTTTCTCAAGTATACGAGTTCCCACTATATCAGTGTCATATTTGTGCCTCCTTGGTGTTTAAGGGGCTAACAGACCTCCAGCCCGATCACCTTCCTTGTTACAATTGTGAACTCCTTCACAAAGAATAAAGAGGAAAGTCTTTATCTACAAATTTTGCAGAAAGGAATACCAATAATACTAACTATATTCCGATGACAGGCACAGATCATGGTTTTGAGTTTTGACAACAGAGCACGTCGTACCGTGGCTATCGTATCTAACCCTCAACCCTGAAAACTGCATGGTATGATAATGGTTGATTGATGAAGATGGTTAGACCACTGCTTCTGTGACCAACTGTTACTAAAATGGTGTTGTAACTTTTGTCCGAAGCTTAAAAATGTCTGTTCAGTTTGTCGTCGGCCTAGAATGCGGTCTCTGAGCCAACGATGTCGGGCTCCTGATCGGGTTTTCTAAAGGCTTCAGTCGGGTTGCTTCCTGGTTGGGGATGTTGTGCAGGTTGTCGATCGGCAGATCTGTGGTGCTGTGACGGATCTGGATGACGGGGTGACTCAACTAAGATTAGTTGGCCGAGGTGACCCTTTTGGGTCTCAGTCACCGGCGACAGTGCGGAGCATTCGACCGCCGGACTTGGTGAGGCAGTTGTCGGTGCTGAGGGTGAAAGCAACAACTGAGATGGTGTGCTGGGCCTCTCTGGCCGGGTTTGGTTTTGGGCTTTTGGGCCCAGATTTGGACGGCTTAATTGGGCTCTTCAAAGGCCATGTTTAGATGTTTTTTGTCGGCGATGGTGCTTGCTAAGGGCAATGACATGACGTAGGCGTTTGGTTTTTTGTCTATTCTATATTATAGTTTTCTATGCTAGATTAGTTGTAGAATAGATGTGCTTGAATAAGTTGAGCTTCGTGTCGAATGAGTAGAACTATGTTATGTACCGTCGTAAGTGTCTCTCATAACTTCTTGTCTATATGTAGATGGTAGCGGAGGAGTATGTAACCCAGTAGTTTCCTTAAACAAAAAAAAGGCCAAATTTTGATGCATGTCAATGTCAAAATCATAACACTAGACGCTTACTTATGTTTAGACTCACTAATCATAAGATTTAAACAAGCAGGCCCAGCTCGCTCTAATCTCATGAGGGGCTGGTATCAAAATTTGAAACATAAATAACGCATGCATGTTCAAGTCTGACAGGGGATGTATGCAGAATAATTGTTAATATAATTATAAGTTCCAAGGACATGAAAGACACCTTTGTTTTGAATTCAGACGATCCCTTTAAAAGCTTGGAGTTCATGATGTTCTGAACTCTCCATCAAAGCTCTTGGGCATCTGATTAAGGGGGTTCTAGATCCGTGTATGTTTCTGCCTAATTATAAAGAATCCTTTGTCCTATGACATATTTGGTCTTGTGCCTTCTTGGTAATTAAGGGCTAAAATGCCTCCAGCCCCATCCTAAGTCTTGATTAGAAATTCTGAATTTTTTTCAAGTCTTAAAAAAATGATAAGAGGTATTTAACTGCAAGCTGCAGAAAGGAAGACTAATGAAACTAACTATATTTCGATCATAGGTTTAGGCTTCCAATATGTAGAGGAAGAGGTCATGGTTGACAATAGAGCATGTCGCACCCTGGCTATTGTACCTAACCCTTTACTCTGAAAACTAAAGACTGTTTTGTTCAAGGTTGGACCTCTGTGAATAAGTGTAACTAAAGTTGTGTCATTCTATGTTCAGCTTGTGGTCGACCTACACAAGTTTGAACAAAGGAAACTACTGATATCAATAGAAACAAACAGAACCAGTGACATTCTGCAATTTCCTGATGCAGACCCTCAACTTCAAAGAATCATATTATAATCATGACCTCATTAAATCCAGTTCTCAGATGATTTTTTATGATCATATAAGATGAGCGTCATATTTTGATTATATAAGATGCATACTGAAAACTTTTATGAAGACACCAATTTAAAATACCAATCCAAAATGTACACTGAAGTAAAAAGGCAACTGGATCAAAACCTACAGAATGCAGATCTCAGTTTCTATCCTCCAAATTAAATATGCAGATCTGCCTAGCATATAGTTCGCAAAACAAAGAAGGATAAAGATCACAGTTGCTCAAAGTTACTAAATGATGGTACAGAATAAAAAGTCAGCTCCTAGCAAGGTTCCCGATCAGTCTTATGGTTATGCATTGAGGGCAGTTCATCAGGCTAATCCTTTGTTGTCAATATAACACTAGAATTAGAACCTAAAAGCAACCTAAGGATTACTCAGGATACCTAGCAGATTTAAATCTTCATATAAATGAATATGTTCATAACTACCACTTTATGACGTGGTACAAAGCATTCAACACATACTCGCACAATCCTATCTCTTCATAAAATTTGATCAGCAAGCATTAAGAGATAGGTATGAAAGTTCTTACCCTATTACTTAATGACCATGTTTATATAGAAATACATATATGAAGATAAGCTTAAATTCTATAATCTGGGGTATAGAAACATTAACTTGATTATATACATCTCAAGCTAATTGGTTAGACACCAAGTGGTGCCACCTCCAGCTACTTAAGATGCATATTCATAAACACCTGCAAGTAAGAACTTTGCCTAGCATACCCAAAAAAAGAATGTCTACCAATACTGACTATAAGACTCATCCATCTGAATCTTGTTTCATTCTACATCTGATATTGGGATTATATCATTCTTTAGAATTTGGTAATGTGACTTATAATTCTACTTCTGCTATCTTGATTTAGTTGTCTTTAACTCAAACTAGTAGAGCCTATAAATATAAACTCTCTCATCGATAGCTCTTATTCAATGGATTTACACCCTTCACTAGTTGTACACCCCCAAATTATATATCACTATGTAATCACATGACTATTACTCTATTAGGTGATAAACTATTCCTATAAAACTAGTCTACGTAACGACTAATTAAGGTCAACTGAATGTATTCTCGTACTAAGTTAGTTTATACATAAACTTCCTAAATAAGAACATACCACCTCATGTAGTACCCCTCCTTAATTCATTGACAACAAAGAGATCATAGTGTTTCCCTGAAACATTTTTGTACAATAGTTTTATTGGTACACTTAGAAGATTGCAATTCCTCATCAATTTATTTTCCTACAACAGACATGGATCCAATTCCATCTGTTATATTCAGTACAGGAAAGAGTATAGGAGAGGGTTGTTTGCTCCCTGGCTAATAAGAAAAGCTTCTGTGATTCCCATTTTACAATGCAGCAAAAATACTTATTTGTAAAAAATTAAGAACGCTAATCTGGGTATTCATGCTGTTAAAATTCTAGTTGCTTGGGAACTAACCTCTGTTGGTCATTCTGTTAACAAGTCTACTTATTGTGAGTTCAGGTTTTCCTCAAGAATTCATTAAGTTACTAACACTATTCAATATTCATGTATTCAGAATTAGGATTTACTAAAGAACTAAACCCCATATAATCTTCTACTACTATATAAATGCGATGACGTACAACATTGTGATACTAGAATGCACTCAACCTTACCTGATATATATAGCATTGTGCTCCTAACATACTTATGTGCATTTTTTCCTAGATACCTAATAAAACCTTGTACTCACATCCCCTGACCCAACAGTCTATTGTTGCAAACACACTAATGGAACTGATATATTAGCTTTGCTCAAGTTCCCTGCTTACCGATCAACATGGGGTCATGAACTCAGGAGTGACTTCTGCAACTGATAATGAAATTGGAGATGTGACACCAACTTGTTAAAAAGAGAGATACCTTTCCGATATCAAAGCCAAGGCTGAGTCTTTTCAAAACCTAGGTTTACGTAACACTGGGAAAACAATCATAGCTATTATTAGCTGCAGAACCCACATTCTTTAGATCAATTCATTCAGGCTTGAGCAATCAACCATGGACAACAATTATTTAAACCTCAGTTTTGAAAAGTAAATCGCACTAACCAACACCCTCTCATATTATGTTAGTAGAAGATAAAAATGCAACAACGACCGCAAAACTATGCCACCAAAGACACAACTAATGTATGCTTCCATTACTGACAGATACATCAAGAGAGGTCGACCGCGGGGGAGGATTGAGTAGATATTTATTAGCTGTCAGTTTCCCTGACAGTAATAGTTTTGCAGTAACAGGGAATTTGAGCAAATTTTATGTTTCAAAGCAACCATTGCTCATTATCTTTTCCATATATAAAAGTAGAAGCTAGAAACTAACTATGGTGCTTCCACCATTTAATTATTGGGACATGGACAAATCCAACCAGCTCTATGATGTAACCACCATATAACTATTTCGTTTCACAATCCTCGGGACAGGGACAACACAGCCAGGAATACACAACCAGCTCTAAGATGATTCCACCACTTAATTTCAAGGCAGGGACAGCATAACAAGAGATACACAAGCAGCTCTCTGGTGCTTCCACCATTTAATTCTCATTTAGAGACAACATAACCAAAAAACACAATGTTACACCATATAATACTTTGGGACAGGGTCAAAACCACGGACAACAAATCCCTCTGAAATGTCTGATTTCAACCCCAAATAAAATGAGAAATTGGCTCTTTCAGGTGAAATTTCTTTTGCATATCTTTCATATTACCAAATATTTCGTCATTGGGATTCTAATTTAAATCACATATTGAAAGCAAATCATAAGAAAAAAGGGACTGGAGCGTAACAAAAGAGAATCATGTGATAATGAAACAAGTGAGCCACTTCTTACTTTCCCAATTGGGGGCTTTCATCATTTGAAATTGTCGTGTCCGAATTCCATCTGAAATTGAATCAAGCAAGAACAAGATCAAAACCCAGTCAATGGATAAATACCGCCAAGAAGATATAGTGCATCTGTAATATTTATTCAGTTTCCTTTTCACAACCAACCAACAACAAGCTTATGAGCCAACCAATGTCTTCTTTAATAGCAGACTCAACATTCTCTTTACGAGAAGCCCTTACATTCCAATGATTGCATACAATAGCATTCATCACTATATATATTCAGCAAGTAATATATACCAAACATGAAACTCTAAGTAATCAAACCATACAATGTCATGAGTCTGGTATGGTAATAATTTAATAAGTATGGAATGATTTAATACCAACACCAGTTTCTTACTTGCAGAACATGAACATAAAGGGAAACAATATCATTGTATGGAATGACGACAATCTCATTAGTATAGACTGGTTTGATATCGATTACAATTTCATACTTGCAGAACATGAACTTAAAGACAACAATCTCAGTAGCATGCAGCATTATGAATGATTTAACAGTAACTGCAAACTCATACTTGCAGATAATGAAGCTAAAAGGAAAAATCTCATCAGTATCATGTCAACTCATTTCGAGTCTCACTGCTGTTTGACACTTTCTATCTATCATAGTAACACAAAATTAGCGGGTCAGATGCCCTAACTTTTAAGGAATCAAGTAGCCTTGAGACAATTGTTACTTTCTGACAACCCTATGGTGTTTCCACCATTAATTCTTGGGACAGTAACAACATAACTGAATTAGCTCTATAGTGTTTCCACCTTTGGATTCTCGGGACAAGGACAATTTCAACCATCTCTATGGTGTTTTCAGTTTCCACCATATAATTTTCAGGACAGGGACAATTCCAACCAGCTTTATGGTGTTTCCACCATTTAAATTCTCGGGACATGGACAATTCGAACTAGCTCTATGGTGTTTACACCATTTAAATTCATTCTCGGGACATGGACAATTCGAACCAGCTCTATGGTGTTTACACCATTTAAATTCTCGGGACATGGACAGTTCCAACTAGCTCTATGGTGTTTTCACCATTTAATTTGTCAGGACAGTGACATTTCCAATAATTGTTTCCACCCTTTATTATTTTGACAGGGACAATTCCAACCAGCTCTATGGTGTTTTTCACCATTTATTCTCGGGACAGGGACAACATAAATGGAAATTCACAATCAGCTTTATGGTATTTTCACCATTTGATTCTCAGGAAAGGGGCAACAAAACTGAAAACATACATTCAATTACTCTATTAGCTCTATGATATTCTCACACCATTTGATTCTTGGGGACAGAGAAGAGACTACGAGGCATACATAACCATCTCTAGTAATTACACCATATAATTCTCAGGATATAGACGAACATAACTGGAAAACACGATGTTAACAACAAATGTCTGTGCAATTGAGCTTATTAGATATCTAAATTGGTTTCAGAGAAACCTATCTATGACAATTGCATTTAATTTCCTTTAACTTTCTTCTCTATTGGTTCCATAATAATCATAACATACACCATATAATACTCGAGACAGGGTCAAAAGCAAGAACAACAAATCCCTCTAAACTGCCCTATTTCTCACCCGAGGGCTAATCTTTCAATTGCAATTTCATGCATATCTCTCATATCATCATTGGGATTCAATTAAAATCACATATTGAGCCAAGCCCATCACAAAAAACCATAAGGTAAAACCACTGATTTGATAATGAAACAAGCTTACTTTCCGGATTAAGGGGCTTTCATGCATTTGTAATTGCAACATCAAAACCATCATCTGATACCGAAACCAAATCCATCTGAAATCAAAACCAGCAAGAGGAATTAAAACCCTTGTGACCAAATTAGAAGAATCAAATCAAACAAACTAAGAACAAGAGAAACGAGATATTTACCTTTACCCATATCTATTTACAACGCGCATCAAAAGGAAAACAGAGGGGAGGATCCAAACTTGTTCGCCCATTATTTTTCGAAACAAGCTAACGGAACTCAGAGTTTGAAGAAAGCCAAGGGACTTGGTTTGGGGCTTGGCGGTGTTAGGCAGAGACAGAAGCACCCCGTTTGAGTTTGGAGAGAGAGAGAGAGAGGCTTGCTTGATATGTTTTGCCTCTTTCTATAATTTAACTTTAATTCTTTTCAAAAACAAATTAACTTTAATTATTACGATAATTTTCAAATTCAATAGATTAGATTGTCAGACCGTTATCTTTATTATATTTTGAATTTATTTACTGGTTGGTCTCTGATAATTCGACGTGAGTAAAATATTAGTGTTGTTATATATTCTGCTGGAATAGATACATTTACACGTTTCATGAGAATGAAATACTTCAGAATATAAATTTAAGTGCTTTGGCACCTTAGTTTAAAATATAAAAGCATGAAAACGTATACAAAATTTGACTTACAGAATGAATATAAACTTGTTTTACTCACGTTGATTTCTTTTACAGAACATGATGTGAAATTTGCACTGGTAACCCAGACTACATTTTTCTACTGTGAATGGTTGGTAGAGTGATGTAGCAAGTTAATAGCATACGAGTTACACTATGTACAGCTCAGGAGATCGAATGATGTTTTTCACTTCAGAAAATAATTTGCATCCATGCTTTTCTTGCTTTGGTAGTCTTGTTAAACAACAAAGGTAGCAACAAATCATACGATCAAGTCATTCAGACATCAACCAGGGCAAGCAACTATTCAGCCCTCATTTCCTCTCATACTACCAAGTAGCAGATAAAAGCCAACAACGGCAAAACTATGCATAGAATCCCTGACATTGGAGTAAATCTTAATCTTCCAAAGCAACCATTGCACATTACCTAATCTTAATGGAATGCAAAATCCATATATAAAAGTAGAAGAAAGAAACTGACGCTTCAATTATAAATACAAAAAATTGAATTCTGCTTTAATCGGCCAAAACTCTACCTCTTCTCATACAATGGACAAGCTACAACACAGTCTTCTCATAGCAGACTAAGTATAAACTTCAACAATGTCCCCAAAACCCCTCATTATGCCATTCCATGCATGTCCTGAACCAAAAGGTAGCTATTGAACCTATCTAAACATCAAACTTCTAATAATTCAGACTTAAATATTATCTATAAAAGAAGTTGCCACAGCCAAATTGGCAATCATAGATACAAAAAAAATGCTACCGAAAACATATATACCACTGAAAAGAGAGTGACTTCAAATTTCAAATATATGCTTACCTAATAAAAATTTTGAGTAAAAGTGCCTCTGGGTATCATGAACTATCGAAGAACTATTATTTCCAATTAAGTGAAAGGATTACATAGAGATTGTATCTGATACTTATCATGAAGCAACCAATTAAGTGAAAGGATTACAAAAATTCATGAACCACAACTACAGAGTACAGACTGAATGATGTTCCAAATGCCAATCTACATAATATGGCAAGTAGCTAGCAAGGCAAAAATAACAAAAGTATTTCATATTTGAATGACACAAACTCACAAAGTGATTGATGAAAGAGAAGAATATAATGTCACACAAGCACTGTAAACCTTACCTTTGCAGCATTTCCACTGGATAAAAGGTGACCAAATTTACAGCAAGAAAGCTAACCAGTCATAGAAACAACAGAAACTGGAGTCGTCAGACACAACTCACACAAGGACTTCGTCAACTGTTGAGATACTCCAAGTAGAAAAAAAAAACATTAGCATTAGCATTGCTTCAATGCTTCCTTTAAGAGTAAATTTTACCGAGTTTCCAATATCTCATGCAACATTTTCGAAGAATATAAAGTCAAATGTGCTTTCAGAGTAAATAATAAGGTAACTGTGAGAGTTTATATTAACCAGACTGTAATACTCACAAGATGTTCCACTTTCTCATGAAATCAAATCCCAAACTCCAACTTTTCCAAGTGAACCAATAATGACCGCATCAAACTTCAAAAGTGTATGTGGTCTCTTTAAGCCTCATTCTGTCACACAAATGCTGAATGAAGACAGCCAAAAAGCATCAGATTAGACATTGTTGACATGCCCTTGATAATATGTTTCAAATCATAAAAGAAACCAACCAGTGCATCCTCCTTGCTTGCTAGAAACCCTTGTCCTCAATTTTCTGTCACATCATCAATAATGGTCTTCATATCTTCACCCACCATTAGCATCTATGCGTTATAAGCTATCTCTGCTAAATCCTGATTCTTCAGCAACTCTCCACCCAACCTTGAGATGATTTCCGCCAACGAGCCCAAGTATGGTATCCACACCTCATGGCATCAACTGTGGAAACTCATCCAAAATCTGATAGTCTCAGCACAAACAACTATGGTGCCTATAAATGTCAAATCTCTCGCCCATAAGCAGTGAACCTACTAACCACTCACCATTTCTATCTGACCAGGTCACTTCTACAACAAAGAGTTTTGAACTTGAACCATAAAAAATTATATGCATAGTATTATCTTTGTTAGCAACCGACCAATCCAAGTGGCGTAGTCAGAAACATAATTTAGGATGGTCAAAGTTTAAAAGTAAATATAATATAATAATTGGAAAATCTTTACCGACTCTAAATTAATTAGAGCTCCATGGGGAGAAATTCATTCGCATAAAAACAAAATGAACTTTCATATTAATTAATTATTAAAAAAATTACATATATCAATTAACATATATGTGTACACAAAGTATATATGAAATATTATAGATTCATTGACTAATGATCGTATAAAATCTTAAGAACTGTGTGGATATTGGGAAATTAGGACAAAATTACTTAATCATATGACTTTAACTTTATGTCAGGAGGGTCAAAATCCATACTAAAATCAGTAAAATGCAATATGGAAGTGCTAATATCAAATATTTCAACAAATTATGCTAAAGTTTAAAATTGAGGAGGGTCATTGGACCCCTCTGATCCTAGTGTGGCTACGCCAATGGACCAATCAGTAGTAGCTAGTAAGATATATTGAAACAGGATCCATGGATCCACACTTCCAAGAACATACAGTGCATCCGTAATATGTATTTTCAATTTCCCCTGCACATAACCAACGTCCTAACAAGCTTATCTGCCGAACAATGCCCTCTCTAATAGCAGACTTCACATTATTTCTAGCAGAAGCCCTCAAATTCCTATGACTGCATACAATAGCATTCATCACTATAAATATTCAGCAAGAACATAAACCAGAAAGAAGATAGTCCACGCCATTTAATTAAACCATACTTTCCAAAGATTCAGAAGCACCCTCATCAGCCTCATCCCCAGATTCATATTCCTTATCTTTCACATTTAGAACTCTCGTCAATAGTATCAGCTTTTCTACCTCATTCTCCATGACTGATTATTTTGAAACTTAGAGGACTCGGTTGATTCAAATTCCCAACTCACGAGCTAAGCTGCATGAAATCGGGTGCAGATACGTAGAAGCGCGGAAGCAATTTTTTTGAATTTTTTTGGAAAGAGGTACATTTTGGAAGCGTCATAATAAAATAATATATATTTATATTTAAAAATATATTATTTTTCTGAGAGAATTATTATTCTACCCTTGTGTGTGTCTTAGTCTTATTAGGTTTCTTGTTAGAGATAGATTTGCATCTCTGTAATAGATTAGGACTCTGAATCCTACGGGATTGTGGTTATATAAAATTAGATATAAGCCCAATATTAAAGCTCCCTCTTTAAAATACATCCACACTCAATTTTTCTTTCAATCTATACCCAAAATCTTTTATTATCAATATTTATTCTTTTTCTAAATGTCTTATCTACCATTATAATACATAAAAAGTTATATTAAATTATTTTCTTACTTTTAGATTTTTACATCCATTTGAATATGAAATTAATGATTTTCGTCCATAATTATTTCATTGTTTTAAATTCATAGTACTAACTTCAATAATATATATATATAGTCTATCCAGAGTGAACGTTCACTCTGAAATTACAGAGTGAAGTTCTAATTTTGTCATATTTTTCGGTCATATTTTTTCACCATAAGTCATTCAATATTTAAGTATGCTATTCAAGATCATCTTTACAAAATTTCATCTAATTTAACAATGGTTTGAGCTTGAAATCGAGATTTACACGAACGGTTCACGTTGAACAGTTTTAATTCGTTCATTGATTTAATCTAATTTCAATACCTTAACAATATCCGAATTTGATGAAATTTTGTAGAGGTGATTTTAAATAGCATACCTAAATATTAAATGACTTATGGTGAAAACAATTAACCAAAAAGTGTGCCAAAATTAGAACTTCACTCTGTAATTTCAAAGTGAAGGGATATAGACTATATATATATATATATATATATATATACTCATCATTGAGATATTTAGTTTTACAAGTTTTTCGTATCTCTTTGTTGTTGTTCTTCTATCAATTTATCTAATTTTGTAAAGCTTACACAATTCTTGTTTTTAAGCAATAGGAGCTAGTGAAATGAAGATTATATAAAAAATTCTTATCGTGAAGTACGTACACATCTTTGTTATTGAATGACATTTTCTTTTCTTCGTGTTAGATATATTATAACATAAATCCACTGTAAGAGGTATAATATTGTTTTTTTAGGATGAGAAGCATATGTATATATATACACTACAAAATCTAATAAATATGTACATTAAAATTATATATATGTGCATGTTTTCCTCGATAAGAGGTACAATATAAAATTTTCTTATGTCAAGAAACCTAATCTTTAGGTTGTCTCGTACCTATTAACCAGGTTAACAATGTTAACTTCTACCTTTATGTTAGGTTATAAAGAGATGAATGAATATAGAAAAATTAGTGTTGCAAATAACACCTACCAATTTTCAAGTTTCCTCTTTAAAAAATTACCTTTAAGATAGATAATTGAAATTACCATAACATAAGTATTACATTTATCATCTACCTTAATTTAAATTAAAATTGCAAACAGAATTTCTATAATTTTAGCAATAATAATGAGTCACAGGCAATCTACAATTAGGTATTTAAATGAGACTTTAATTCACTATGGTTGACTAATCAGAATTAAATTTGGCAACTTATGTAATGTTTATTAAAACAAACGACAATTTATAAGCTTAATTGACAATATTTGAGAGAAAATTAGAATTAAATAATATGGTTTGTTTTAAAAGCATGTGTAAAAAATGAGTGTAAAACTAAATATCCCTATGTAATGCCTATATATAGACCCCATTATCAATCAATAAATGGTTACGTTCTGTACTATTACGTTGTTATTATTCTCGTTTCGTTTGCAACTCACGTTATTTTTAAATTGGCCGCGTTTAGGTTACATGAGACCCCAATAACACTACATTGTGAATTGGAATCTTAAAATTTAGAAAACGAACATCGGAACGTAAAACATTGACGTTGTTTTAGTCTTGGTTGTACCCGGCCACTATCCAGCGTTTTCGGCGCCACCACCAGATTCCTGCCGGCGTCCCCTGTCAGACCCATAGCTCCGGCCGCCGCCGGCTGATTTTCCGGCAAACGGCGTTGCCGGATTTTTGTCGTTTCTCGTCATTTTTCCGGCATATTCCTACAGTTTTTGCTGCCATGTTTTCTCAGTCCAAATTTCACCCGGTTTTGAGTTACTTTGACATGGTTTTCCGGTTAATTTTCCGGTTTTTCTCTAAGCCGTTTCATAGCTCAAACAATTTTATTATTATTGGTGACCACCCGCACCAATTGGATGGTTTTCACCACCTTAATTGTTTGGTATTCAAATTCTACAATACCATGTTTTTCCAACTTTAAAGTTGAAGAATGTAGTTCTATTGCCATGTGATACATTCGATGGGATTACACTTTGTTTCAATCCCCCCTCTTACAATATCCTACGACGTATTGTCTATAGAAGTTTACCGCGTCGTTGACTCTCTCAAATTTATTTTGAGCATGTCTCGTAGTGAAATCGAGTGTCTTGCTAATTGCGTAACCACCTACACTGTTCTACGGCGCATGTAATTGTTTTACGTATCTCGTGTAGAGATTGTGTTCTATATCTTCGTGTCTTGTTAAGTTTTAAAATGCCATACATGCCAATGATGAATTTTCATCGTGATATTTGTGTTGATAATGGAGAGGAATAAATCTGTCAGATTTCATTGACAGTAGCTTTTTCAAGCTTCGACTGTAGCTTTTTCAAGCTTCGACAGTAGCTTTGTTAGCCTGCATACATAGATTTGCTTGCCTGCAACAGTAACTTTATGTAACTCAAAATTCTTTGAATCATGGGTTCGGTTTTGTTGTCTTCTCGGTTTTAACATGATCATTTTTGGTCATTTTGAACGAGATATGATGATTCGAGTTCTTTGAAATTCACATGATCATCTATTTTTTATGTTCACGAAGCGATTGGAGGACCACCTCACCCGTACTCCACACGGTGAGGCCGAACCTGCCCCTCTCGGCGGCTCCATGGTATTCAGGCTGTCGGTGGCGGCATCATCTCGTTCACAGGAGATTGTGATGCCTCCCGTGTTTTCTAATGCATCCATAGCAATTTCTGACGCCCATCGCTCATTTTACAAAGCTTGTTCTCTTGCTAGATTTCAAGGAAGTCCTTTATTTGATAAGACCCCAACCAAGAACATTTCATTCTTACAATGTATTTAAGGTGACATTAGTAGATTCTATCCAACCGAATGTGGACATTTTCGTTATTTTTATGGTTTAGGTTAAGAGCATCGACGCGTTGGTCACACGTCGCTTTGCTTTCCACAAGAAACGCTGTATTTGCTAAGTTCTTAGCTATGATCATCATACTAAGGACTCACCACCCTTCTCATCATCTCAAATCTAGTTGATTGGATACCGTTGGAGAGTTCACCTCCAAGACCTTTTGATGATTTCGTTTTGCATGTCTACTGGGATGGTCGTTGAATATATTATTCCTCATGTTCATTAATTGCATGATCTAGCAGAGTTCGGACTTGGTTATGGGTACTAACCTGCCGATCTTTGCATGGGGATATGTAATGATGTTGCATGCAGCGACATTTATTCATTTCAAACTCACAACTCATCAAGCGTTTAGTGCGTACCAGATGGTCACTGGATACGATCCCAACGTTCTTTTCACAAACGCCTATTTGGTTGAGTTGCTTATGTGTCTCTATTGTAGTTATCTCAATGGGTCTACTTGAAACGCTTAAGTATTTTGGTTGGTTATGATTTATGAATCACCAACATTTGTCCGCTCTTTCCAATCTACAACCGTGGATCTCTATCCTGCGATATTTTCACAGACGGTCACTTTGATGAGACATACTTCCCGTCGTCAGGGGGAGATATGGAATGCTCCCATTCCGGTTTTAACGCCAGGAACTGACGTGGTGTGGCACTATGTCTCATTAAGATCCCGCACTACTCTGAGTAAGCAAAAGTGCAACGCATTATCAACCTCCAGAAAGTCAAAGATTTGATGCTCAATGACTTTACCGATATTGCGAAAGTGACGAGATCGCACATAAATGATGTGATGTTCCGGTAAGGTTGGAACTCTCAGTATATGAGAGAATTTCATATGACCTAATCCTAGCACCGTTGGCACCATCCCTGACAGTGAAAAGGAAACCAGTGATGACACCATTGTACGATGTGGTATTGTCGACGCTCGTGGTATTGCACCACAAAACAAGAGCGTGAAACGTAAAGATGGACTAGTAAGGGTCATAGTTTCGATCTTGGCTCCTACCTAGATGAGAGGGAGACCATTATTCTTTGAAATCAAAAACCAGAAAGAAGCGACGTGTATAGGCATAAGTATTTCGCCCATCATCAAGAGATATTCTCTAAACATGTGTATCAACTAAGTTTCTGTGGGACACTACAGACTCTTTTTGTTGATGTTAGAGAAGAATAGAAATCTCTCAAATTGATCATATAAAGCGTGCACGTGTGTTTAATGGATTGATCTCCCATGATTAATGATGTATTCGCTTATGCTCTTATTCCGTTATAAAGTATCAATGATGAGCAACTTGATCGAAGTGGAAGGAATCAATGCAGACTGAACTAGACTTGTTATATTAGTCATTGTTCGTAAGTGTAATGAGAAAGATGAAGTCATGCGATATTTGCAGGACTTGTGGCGCAAAGATTGTCTCATTATCCTAGTATTGACTACGATGAGTTATATTCTCTCGTTATGGACATAATTGCTTTCCCCTACGTAATCAGTAGTAGTGTCCATGAAAACTGATTTGCACCATATGATAGTCATAGTGGTCATAGAATATCTGTAAAGAGATCTTAACGCAGATATGAAAGTTCCCGAATGACCTTAATTGCTTGATTAAATGCCTCCAGACCACGAAAAACTTATGTAATAAAATTGCGACGTTCGAGAGAACATAATACAATCGGTTGCAAAAACTGATACCCATATGTATTCATATGAAAATTAATTGTTGATTCTCGATTTCGTCTAAGTAAAGATGATGAAGAGACTCAATGAACTATGGATTCATACATGTAAGTGTTGTTGGGACACTATTAATTTCATTATGATGTGATTAATTATGCACCTATGCATCGTCATTGGACTTGCATTGCTCATTTGACATGAGTTTAGTTCTACACTTGGTGAACCAACACAAATCCTATCCACACCAACGCCGCCAGCAGCTCCAACAATATCAACGTACACCTTGGTGTAGCAGTCGACACTGGTAGCGTAGAGGACGTGTACAGTTCCGTCTCGGACTAAACATTAGTCATTCAGTGGTCAATTCCCTCATTCCTTTATGAAAGACACATTGAATGTGACAAATCAGAATATGTCAATTTTCATAAGTCAACTTCAACTAGACCTACATGATAACTCACTCAATGAAATATGGTGAAATCAGTACCGTTGGAAATGTCTATGTGTCTACTTTCCAGGGACACAAACTCTTTGTTCATAGCTATCGTATTGTGTGAGTTATGGCTGTTTTAGCAAAGTAGGAAAGTTCTGTCAGGGAATTTGCAAGTCAGTCAACTTCGACAGAGCACTGTGAACCGCTCCGGTCAAATTAGATTGTGAATTATGTCATTGGAAAGTACAGGTGTCTACTTTTCAGAACATTTTACGGTTCACTGATACCTATTGTAACGAAGAAGTTATGGTCATTTAACTGAGTGAATGTGACTCTACCCGAGAATCTGATTCTCATTGCAAACTCTTGCTTGAAGTTATTATGCAATCTTGTTTCCTAAGATCTAAGTTTGGCTATGCATAACATGTATGATCTAAGGATGTGTGGCCAGATTAATGATTAATCATTAGCCCAAGACTACTTTTGAGAAGCATGTAATGAACGTTGGATACGTTGTTATTTGTACTTCATGATTATGACACTAATCAGATGGAGTTATTTCGTAGACTTCAGGAGGAGTCTACCTCACATGATGCTATCAAATGTAGACGGTGCGTTGTGCTCTTTTTCCTTTCGATCAAGCTTTTGTTTTTATCCAAGAGGATTTTATTTTGCTTGACAAAGTTTTTACCGAGACAACGATGTGTGCACCATACAACCTAGGCATGCGAGACAAGGGGAATGTTCCAGGAGAATTATTATTCTATTCTTGTGTGTGTTTTAGCCTTATTAAGTTTCCTATTAGAAAAAGATTTACATCTCTGTAATAGATTAGGACTCTGAATCCAACAAATTAATTACTAACATTATAGAAGAACAATATAATAGAAAATGAGCTCAATAAACATTTTGTTATGGTCTAGAATAAACAACACAAACACTTCAATAATTAACATGATATTAGTAATGTAACTAACCACAAATGATGTGCATCACCTCTCAGTCAATCTATCATACACCTATCGATCTCTCCAATTACATTGACCAAATATGTGGAATCAAAAACATATATATCTACATTTTGCAAGGAGCGGCACGCCCTAAAATTGAATGACTTTGCGCGCTATCTCTCTCTCTCTCTGAGCTTCATTTTAGACAAGCCCCAAAATCCATAACACTGACTTTTTACTCATCTAGTTTCAATCAGTATCTTGCTCCAAATCAAACTTATCTATAATCTTATATGCACTTGTTGTCTCATACAAAACTAAACTCAAACAAATCCTCAAATCTCATTCAACCTGCTTGAACGAGACTTCAACTGTATGTTTTATGGGTTTTCATTCAATTCTAGATTTTGATTTTATCTTTATGAATTATCGAGTCCTTAGAATATGAAGATTTTAAGAGAGATTTATATTAGAGCGGAAAAGAGAGAATAAAACTATAAAAACCAACAACCCTCGCGCCACGTTGCTTCCGATCTGGAAGCTTGTGCTTCAACAACGCTTCCAAAACTTTCTTTTTCGGGAGCGCGCTTCCGCTTTTGCTTCCGATTTTGATTCCAAAGCAGGAATCAGACCTCCGGTGAAGCTTCCTTGCATCGTAGCTCACGAGCTTATGGCTACAAATGGGATCATCTACACATTCTCTATAGAACCCTCTAAAATCATACGTAGCTTATGTGCATAGTCGGCTAGTTCACTAGTTAGCCTTATACTTGGAAAATGGAAGCAGAATAATGGGAGAATGCTTTACCTTGTGCAGATCCTTGTGTAGATGTTCAGTGAAGCACATACATAACAGCAGACATGCTAATACTTCAGGACATGTGAATCATTCAATCTTTGTTCTTCCTCATTCCATAAAATCTACACAGCCAGAAATTCTTTTTGAATCACAAGATTGAGTTTGAGAACTTCTAAATTCAACACACCAGGTCATACCATTATGTATCCATGTAGAAGCAATGCTGACAGCAATTCATCTTAAGAACCAGAAAAGCCAGAACATTTTACACCAAATTTATGTTTATAGATAACAAGGCATTCAAAGAGGATGAAAATTAGCAAAAGCAATACCCACTGATAAGAGAATCGGTTTTAAGTTTTTGCAGACCTTATCACAAAAAAGTACTAAAAGAAAACTAGCCCATGGATTTATTCACACTATTGCTCCTAAAAAAGAGCAGATGAGAAGTGGAGTAATAATGTGAATCTAGACAATACTTTATTAGCTGAACCGAATCAGCAAGTTTGTGGGTCAGATTATTGTTCTATGCTATATGCAACTATGTTATTAGTGAATTTAGCAGTGTCTTGAACTCTTATGACAACAGGACACAGCTGAAGTTCTGTTCACAACAACAACAGACCCACAGCATTAGCTTATCACTATATGACGAAAATACACATCAATATCTAAAGATGGCAGCATTAACTTTCAAACAAGCATGGTGCAGAAAAGTTGGCTTTTGAAAATTAGCATACATAAGGCAATGAATCCAGTGCTTGAACAATTACCTGCTCAAGAACCATTGAACATGCTTAAGATGAACAGCATTCAAGATCTGGAAACACCTATTGTATTAACTATTAAGCAACAGCATTGATCAATGTATTAAGAATGACATAAATTCAACAACAACAACAACAACAACAACAACTCTATCAGAAAAACCACACAGAAAAATGTAAATTATATCAGAAAAACCACACAGTAGGGTGTTCAAAAGTGAACAATCTTCAGCAGAACCATTCAATACCAAAAATATCACAAAGTTTCTACACCCAAATATATTTATAATATTATTGAACCAGTGAGCTTTTTACTTAGTGAAGCAATAAGCACTAAGTCTCACAAACTATACTTGATCTCTTAAATACTCAAGCTTGTTGCATCAGTCAACCAAAGTCCGACGCAGCAAAGCCAGAGAGCATCAAATTAAGCATACGAGCATAACACAATGAACACATCATATCATTTATGTATATAATTCTAAGTTGCTTTCTGGCTAGTAATAAAATCACCAAAAGCATCCAATGCCGCCTTGGAGCTGGCCGGAAACCCATCCTTAAACTTCTCCCGTATCGCAACTGCTCTCTCCTTCATCTCCCCATCCCCCATCAGCCTCACTATTCCCCTCACAATGTCCTCCTTCCTAACCATCTCCGATAAATCCTCGGCAACTCTGTACCCAACCTTCAAATGTTTCACCACCAATTTTGCATTAAAGTATTGATCACCTCTCACCGGCCAGCCCAAAAACGGCACGCCTCGGCCCAACGCCTCCATAGTCGAGTTCCAGCCACAATGTGACAAGAAACCACCAGTTGAAGGGTGGCTCAGTATCAGCAGCTGCGGTGCCCATCCCCTTATTATCAAAGCCCTCTCCCCTACTCTGCTCTCCAACCCATCAGGGTAGTACCCGGGTTCGGACCCACCCGCCCCGGATTGGATGACCCAGATGAACGGCCCGGCCGACTCCTCCAATGCGCTGGCCAGATGTGGATACTCCTCCGCAGTAGGGCCCACCTCGCTTCCGAACGCTACGTACAGCACGGATTTGACGGGTTTTCCGTCCAGCCATTTCACGACGTCGTTTTCGGAGTAGTTCGACTGCCGCTGCTGAGCTCTGATCTGACGGTGGGAGATTGAGGAATCCAACGGCTGCCAGTATGATTCCGGCAAGAGCGGGCCCACTCCCCACGTCGGAATCCCCATTTGCTCGGTCATGTAGTGGATGAACGGACGCTCCAGATAGTCACACGTGTTGAACATCAGCGCCACCGAGCCTTCCACCTCCGGCACCCATGGCGGGCGGTTCCCCGGTTTCGGCGGACCTCCACCACCTCCGCCTCTTCCTCCTCCGCCAGGTGGACCTCTCGGACCCCCGGGATCGCCACGTGGAGGACCGGCCGACTTGCGTTTGAGATCGGAATAAGTGAGGGCCATTTGTTCGGGTAGGCCGGGAACCGGGCGGGTCTCGTCGGGGCGAAGGTCACTGGCCTGGACCTTCCACGCGCCCCACTCCATGGCGGCGGCGCACGCGCCGAAGGTGAAGAACCCGACGACGGGGACGTCGAACTTCCAGAAGACCTCCTTGGTCCAGCCCATCTGGAAGTCGATGACGGCGCAGAGAGCGCGGGGAGCGGAGGCGGGGCGGGCGGCGAGGTGACAGTCGAGGTCCTGGGCGGCTTGCTGGCGGAGGGGGTCGGGTCCGGGCCGGGGAGGGCCGGAGGAGGCGGTGACGGGGAGGACTTGGGCGAGTGGGTTTTGGGAAAAGGAGGAGGGGATGGCGGAGGAGAGAGAGGAGGGAATGACGATGGTGGTGTGGTAGTGGAGAGAGAGGAGGTGGTTGCAAAGCTCCATGCATGGTTGGAGGTGGCCTTGCCCGGCTGCTGAGACGACGAAGATCTCGCCGGCCATGGTTGATATAACAGATCGAATAATTTGTTTGTTTGGAAGAAGCAGAGGGGGGATTTGGGATTTTAGGATAAGAGACAAGTGGGTTCTGATAGCTTCAAAGTGTCGACTGAGATTTTTACCGTGGACCGTTGGGTGGGACCGTGACTGAGAGTCTCTCAACTTTCCTTGGAGGATTTAACAATGGATAAAGTTAGAAGATCTGTCAAGTCTCTCTCGGATTGCTTCGTTCTAAAATAGATCATATATTCATATATACTCTCTAAGTTTATAGAAGCTAATCGCTTTACCTCGTGGTTGTGTTCATACAAAATTAGAGGGGGGAAAAAATAAAGAGAGACGCAACAATTTGTGATTTAATACATTCTCTTGACGCACTAATTGTGGTATTTAATCTCGTTTTTGGGTGGGTGATATACGTCTTGAATGAAATGATAGTTATCTTATATGACTTATATCAAGTGGTTTTCTAATCATACCCCCCATTCTAGCCAGAGGGGTGGGTGGTTAGGAAGACACAACAATTTGTGATTTAATCGTGGACTATTTGTGCAAGTGTTACATCAAGTTCTAAGCACAGACCACACAATTCTCCCTCTAGGAAAAAAAAACACAATAATTTACTATTTAATAGATCAACGTGGAAGCACTAACTGTGAGATTTTGATATTCTTACTACATGGTCATGTTATGCGTCCTAAATTAAATGGACATTGTTAATGTCAATATCTAATCACATACCACACACTTCTACGTAGTAGGAGAATCGAGTGACTACACATGGGCAATGCCCACTGTTAGTACAAACCTCACACCTCTTGCCAATAGGGGAATAATTCATGACATCAAATGCCCACTTCCTCTTCACTTCATCGCCATCAAGAAGCATACAAGCTATGCATAATTGATAAACTCATTCCAACAACTTATACTCCAAAGATTATGTTCTGCCCCATCAGTGACCTCAAATTTAATCTCCCACAAACTCTAGTCCGCTTGAAAGTTTCACTCTCACATACCCTCACTCTACCCGTATTCTGGGAGGACAAAAAAACCTCTACGTGGAATTTGAATTTAATTATTTAACATGTAAAACACCCAAACCCGATACGATAGATCGACATCCCTACCGAACGCTACCTTACAACTTGGTGGCTATATTTGGCCTCTCAAGTCCGGCACTTGAAACTAGTTGTGAGAAATGCACACTCCTAGGCTCGGCAGGAATAGTACCATTTTTTTGCTTATTTGACGCGGTCAACTCGTCAATACTCGCATTCCCGATTCCCAAGAGTTGGCGATACACTCTCTCTCTGCCGCGGCCCGTGTATCAGACCCGACCCGAGACTACCACCCGTACTCGGACCATCCCGTGCAGCCACACCGGTACTATACGGCCCGCCTGATCTCGCCCTGTCGGTGTCCGACCTCACCTTCCATCAATCCTCGCCCAGAAAAGCAACCGGAGCTTACTCTCTTGGCAGGCCGGGCGGGTTGACCCGGTCGGAAATCTGTTTTCCGGCCTTTTCATTCTACGCCACCGCCTGGGTTTTGTACTCTATCTCCGCTGATCATTCCCACCTAACGGCATAGCTCGAAACACCGTGTCTGGGACGAATCAAAGCTTCAGATCGGACCCAACTTTTGCTTCGAGGTAATTTCCGGCCTGTTTTTTGGTTGTCGTGTACTAGTGGCGCGTGGGTCCACGCGCAGGCACTCCCGGAGGCGCATTGCTCAGTTTCTGGATGAATATAATGAATTGGTAGAGTAAATGTAGTTCTGGTTTTGTAGATAATGACCTTAGTTTCATTTGTCCTATTTAATTATAGGATGAGTGTACCTCAAACAAGAAAAGCTGGGCTTCCATTGATGAAGCTTATTAGATTGAAAGGAATTCCCATCTTACAGCAGCTTGAGTTAGAGGAGCAACTGCTTCGCACCTCGTCTGATAATTGGTGCATTGTAAATGATGGGACCAATAATCCTAATATTGTCATGGGTATTTCAGGGTAAGTTGAGCTTCTTATTGTTCCAAATTATTATTTTAGTTTATACATTCTGCTTATGTGAATTGCAATTGGAGTAATTGGTCTGCAATGTGCATAAGTTAATTGAGTTTGTTGTGTTTCCTTTATTTATTGTGTTGGAATTTATAAAGGGTTCTATGTTCTGTTGCAGAAAACCTGCAGAGCTGCTTGATATTGAATTGGTGTTACGAGATCAGGTTCCTGTCATTAAAAGGTTTACTGGAGGTGGCACAGTTACAGTTGATCATGGCACGATATTTGTCACTTTTATATGCAATAGGGATGCTGTTCCTGGCTTGCAACTGTATCCGCGGCCTATAATGTCATGGAGTAGCCAATTATACAGCAGAGTGTTCGAAATATTTGGCGATTTTCACCTTCGTGAAAATGGTATGTAAAAAACTCTTCTTTTGCTTTATTCATGATTAAGGTCTTCAGACATATAGGGGACTATGTATTTGGGAATTCGTTTTGTTCAGCAACTTGTATCTGTTTCTCTATTCTTCCATTTCTTTAGACCTTTTGAGGTTCTTCATTTTTATCTTTTATGTAGCATCAGGTTTAGCTTTATGCTTGGGGACATTACTTTAATACAAACTTGTTTGTGTTGCTAAAGCTCCTAGATACTGTTACTTCTGTTTTATTCTCTGGTTGTTCTTGAGGCATTGAAGCATCTGCTGACAAGATACTTGGTCTTATCTGATTCTAGATTATGTATTTGGTAACCGCAAGTTTGGTGGTAATGCTCAGTCTATTACTAAAAACCGGTGGATCCACCATACGTCCTTTCTATGGGACTATGAGGTCAAGAACATGGCATACCTGAAGCTTCCAAAGCGGGTTCCTGAATACCGATTGGTAAGTTGTTTGCTTGTGCCTTGTTATTAGATTTTAGTAGTGTAATTTGCTGTCGTGTTTTGAGCTTCGATTATTAAACTTTGAGACACTTCTGCAGTAGAAATGTAGAATTGACTGGTTTTAAAAACATTGGACATGCATTAATGTATAGGTATTAGGAATTGCTAGTGTACAAGATAAACTCATGTTAGTGAACAAACTGTGCAAGAATTAAAGTATGATTAGACCAACAAAAATGTATGATTCTCATTAAATGACTCAGACAGTTGAAATTTTATTCATAAACAGTAGGTCATTGATGTAATGTTTATTCTTTAATCACCACATGGATAACCTCATGAAATGATTTTTCTGTTTTCCTAAATTACAATTCAAATTTATGAGGGTTCAACCTGTGTTTCACAGCTTACATAATCTTTCAGATGACTACTAGTTAAGTTTAGACCAGTCTATTGAATTCTATGCCATCTTATTCCTCTGTAGGCAAGGGACCATTTGGAATTTATATGCCGCATGAAGGACTATATGCCAAGATCAGTTTTCATAGACAAAACTGTCGAGGCAGTTAGTACCGAATTTTCAGTAATATCTGAACATACGGACCAATTCAAAACCAGCTCAAACTTTGAGCCCTCAACTAGATTATTGACTAGGCAGGAGTTGAAAGAAGTAGCCTCTCAACTTGAGAGCCCTCTCTCTCAGTCCTTATTCTTGTAATGAAATATGAGAATTAGTCATAAACTCATAACCATTAGGGAGGTAACTAAGTGATGCCTCCCTTCAATTGTTTCACCAAGTGTAATCCTGTTTTTCCATCCAAACAATTGTTGTACTTGATTTTGGATATCAATCAAATGCAATTTCCATATCAGCATTTATTTTTTGTTTTTAAATGAGATGCATAATTTTGAGTTAGATCAAGCAAACTAGATATCAAACAATGGCAGAGGTACAGTTGTTTCTCAGAATTTTCTCAGTGACAGTATTGATTGCAAAAGGTTCGAGTGTAATTCGAGTGTAATCAAGAAACAATCAAAGGTAAGTAATAGATGTGTCCTATATCATACACCTGTAGTGTATTTACAAACTACCAAAATTCTGAGCTTTGTTCTTGCATACCTATTAGATCCTTTTGGAAAAATTGTCTGAAAGGTTTGCCATGACAAATTAAGCAAAACTCCGAGTCCAATAAAAGCCAGTTATTGTAATATGCAATTCTGCATTATGGTAGCAATTTAGTAGTCATAAGATAAGATATAGTCTACATACCTGAATGTGCAACCATCAATTGTCAAGAACATGTCCACCATTGCATCTGTCGAGATATCAAAACCACAGAAAGAACAACGCCCAAATTTGAGTCTGTTTCAGAGAGAATTTGGTAGACTTGATGTGCCACAATGTATGTATCTGAAGGATGCTACAATACATACCAAAAATAATACAAAGCCTTTTTAACTGCGTAGCTTCCCCAACAGAGCTTGAACTGGAAATTCAAAGACGCTTCAATCCCCATAGCTTTTAGGCAGTTTTAGCGGCTCACTAGTCACTACATGCGAAAACAGCAAACTGCACTTTTGAAAACTCTATTAGCCCCCTCTCCGCTGGTAATCCCATAGGAGAGGAACCAAATTTAAATCCTCTTTCCTTTCCCAACCTCTTCAATTAGTAAGATTTTGTGCTAAATATTTTTGAAGGCATCATAGCAATATAACCAACCTTAACAATGGATAAGTTCCACCTAAAATTGAGGCTGGTGTAATCTAATTCAACCAAGTATGAATGATGCATACAATAAATCATGGAAGCATTTTTCTCCTCAGTCCATAATTAAGCCCCCACAGACCAAGAAGAGTTACCCGAACAGCTTCTGCACGTCAACTTTATCTCCTTCCTCTTCTGATGACTGATCTAGCAAGTCATAGAAAGAATAAATAGTTTTGAATGCATATACCGATATGATCTCAGTGTTGACAACTTACGAAGTAAAATTCCAGTAACATATCATTTCTGGATGAAATAGTCATACATGTTCAATAATCCATAGGATGCTGCTGACAGAAACCGAAAATGTCTCCTGTTATCAACTGCTTCATAATCCTTTGCAAGAGGAACAAAACAGAATATTAGAAAATTAAGTTACTAATATTTTAGTAAAGAACAAACTTATCACTAAGGAACTCAGTAGATTTAGTCATTTAGCTATACAATAATCTATTTCTACAGCTATTACATAAACTCCCAATAAATCATGGTTAGCAATTGATATTGAAACTTTCAGGATGTGCTTCTTACAGAAGAAGGCTGTCAACTGTCTGGCTGTAACCCAATGAATGTCCCCCCCACCCCGGGTGTTAATAAAACAAACATTTCTACCCTCAAAACTTCATGTTAATACGATTTTCCTTTATAATCTAAGGTTGAAATATAATACGTATGTACTTGAACCCATTAGATGAGCAAATAAGACAAAGGAGACCCTTAAACAACAGTACTAACATAAGCAACGATGAGCATGAGCTAGTCTAACTCAGTAACACTGCAGTTCATCAGGTGGCAAGTGCCCGCGGCATTTCTCCAGCTTGTGGTCATGGCAGCACCGGCCATCTGATAAAATATCAACTGCATGTTTGAAAGGTTTATGTAGTCTTTACCAAGGTTATGTAGACAAATAACGCACGACATCAAAGCATATCACCAAGTCAGTCATAGTTCTCTTGGGGGACAATGATGACATTGGCCGATCTTACAATTCTATCTCCAATAGTGCAACAGATTTCTAGTTCTGTTAATGCAACATAATCTTTCCTTGAGCAACTGTAAGTGTCGATTAGAAGTGCAAAAAGTGACAAGTAAATTAAGTCTCAAATGAGTCATGTTAGTAACAATGGTGGAGTAAGAATTTAAGCCACATCGTGCAATTTCTAATTGTCCAAGTTACTGCTTTTTGGCTTATCGATCTACTTGATTTTTATTTGTTACCTGACACCCTTATTATATATTTCTCAATATATAATAAGCAATTTCTGCATAATATATCATAAGAAACCACAAGATGAGTCATAATCGAGCATGTATTAGTATAATACAGTGCAGTTCTATATTTGATATAGTTACAATGAGCTACAAAGTACTAGTTTATGGCATATATACTTTATACATAATTGATAATTAAGTCAAAGATGCATATACAATGAATATGGAAGCAAACAAAAAACGGAAACAGAAACGACAACAGAAACTTTCATATAATAACTATAGGTGGCGAAGGCAGAAACCCTGGCTATTAATCCAAGTACTGCATCTAGAGTTCATACCTTGTTCATGCAAGCTAACAAAAGGGAAGATTGTGAGGAAGAGGAGAAGGCAGAAACCCAAACATTGTTTCTTCCGTTCTAATTTGCAGAACTTGACTTGGATACTCCAACGAATTGGAAAGTTGCACAAGTGCTCCTCAGAATACGAGGAGTCCTTGTTAATGTCGTATATTGCGCCGTGACTATACTCCACCACTCGTACACTGAATGCGTCGTGCTCCTTGCTCTCTTGCATGTCACAAATAACATAGCTCGTCGTGGTCTTCAACTCTTCGATGCTTATGTTAGGCGAATAATAAATTTGGCATAGTAACAGTGTAGGGTAAAGATTACTTACCTTATGAGGTCAAGGGTTTGACCTTTAATAGTTGACTTGAGGTAGATCATTCACTCATCCTCCGATGTGAGACTTGGTCCAGTTGAGGTGTTCTCTGAAGCTCTCTTTGAGATGTGTGTGCGGGCGCGTCCGTAGTCTGTTTGAGCTGCGGGGCGGCTCGTTGCACAGCTGGCATAACTGGCTCCATGTCCGTAATGCGGGGTTGGACTGCTTTTGAGCCTAAGTGTGTTAATAGTTGCGCTGATTATGGATAGGCATAATAAGTCTATGCCAACAGTCCTAAACCTAATTATACTAGGATTTATTGTTTTGTTTAAAGAAAAAAAAAAGGAAAAAAGATTAGGTAAAATCAGAATATAAATAAAATTAATAAGAGTAGTCATGGTTAGTGTGGTTAGGTTAGAGGGGACATGTGTCACATAGATAGTTGGGTGGGGATGAAAGTGGGGAAATAAGGTGGGGAGCAAATTTGCTTCGTTAGATGGATTAGCTAGTTTTTGTTACTGGGCACTGTTAGGTTCTCCTACATCCCTTATCTTCTTTGATTGTTCTCGAGGAATTGAAGCACACTGGGTCTTCTAACTGATTAAAATTGTGTACTTTGTAACCACTAATTTGGTGTTTCAAGTTTTGAAGATCATGATTGGGCGATAGATATTTCTGCAATAAAATTGACTGTTTAATTCTTGACATTAATCAGTCAATAATGTGTAGAAATCAGGAATTGCTATTATACTGGAAAAACTCATCAGGTTAATGATAAACTGTGCAAGAAATAGAATTTGAATGAAAATAGAAATTGATGATTCTGATAAAATGGACTCGAAGGGTTAATGTTGCTCTAGAGTTCTTCATGAGCAGGTTGCGATAGGTCGTTGATGCAATCCCTCTCTTTTATATCACCACTTCATAAACTCAGAACTGTTAGGGAGGCATTGGTATGATGGCATTTAACCTTTGATGTCTCAGACATTGGCGGGATATGCTGCTTCTATAGTAATCTCTGCCGATGTTAAATTGCTAATCACCAAATTGTTCTCCTTATTACAGTTTACAGTTCTGGATGTTGGTGATGGATTGTATGCAATTTGTCTAAAATTGCATACCAAAGTGAGCTGCTTTTGATATATGTTCTCACAATTGAGATTTTACCTCAGTAATTTTTTTCCGTTGCATCTTGAAATTAACTTTATTGGGTATAACAAATATACAGCACGGCCTCAATCATTGATATATGTATAATGTATGACAGCACAAAACGTATTACAAGCGCACCCTAAATATGGCGAATGAAATATTTTCTCCATCGACAGTTTACAATCATGAGGGAAAATTTCTGAGAAAGATAAAGATGGCGAGAAAAGACTTCTGAATACCTTCGACCTCATTCTAAAATAAAATGAAAAGGTTGTCTGCTTCCAAGATGCATGAGTGCTACAGATATTTTCGTGCAAGGGCTCGAACTTTGGTGTCGAAATGTGATGATGTTATTCGAGAACCTGGCAAATAGGTCGGATTAAGGAGGGTCTGCAAATTTACAAACTTTGGTCAGTAATCAGTACCACCATATAGTGGAAACTGGAAAGTAAGGACACAATAAAATTCATACAATAGTACTGATATGTGAATCACAATAGTACTCTTTGGCATCTAATATTTACTTTCTTATTGTGGCTTTAGGTATTACCAATACCAACTTGAGCGTGTAGAGTACATTAAGAAGAAGACTCCTGACTCAAGGAAGGATATCTTAAAAGTAACTTGATAAATATTTTGGGTGGAAAGTAGGATGCATGATACCCTATTATTTCTTGATTTGTCTTATAAAAGCATACAATGCAAGAAAAAGGGATCAAAAGATACCCTTTACACATTAACTTATGTGTTACGTATATGTGTCTCAAAGGGTTAACTCACAATCATCAAGCACATATAAAATTGTAATTCTCGTTTATCACTTGTCATAGATTAACTATAGTAGACTTTCCACATAAAATCATCAGCCAATGGAGAATTCTCATCAAGAGAAACCTATGTTCAAGAAAGTTAGGGCAGCCAATCCACAACCAACTTGCAGTAAAATTCAATCACTATTCCGTGTTGAGTGCTCACTGTAATCAGATGGCCAAAGAGTGTTCCTGGTTTGACTAAATCTTGTAGTGAGAATTCCAAAAGGATGATGATATATGGGTCCTGATGTATGCGAAATCGTGGACTTGAAGTGGCATTTAACCAAGATATCACCATCTGGTATGTTTCCTTGACATGGCAGTATTATGACAATCATTACTCACTAATATGGGTTTGCTGTTATTTTAGATTCCTTCTATGCAATTTATAGTTCCTAGTGATCATTGAACTTGAATTGATCTTCACAGAACAGGTGTCATCTATGCTTTATAAATGAAACAAGTTGATTTAGTTATTATTCTGTGCACATTAAGTACATAGGTTCTTGGGCTTAATGGACATTTCATCAGACAATTAATATGTACTACTAATATAAACATGGGTATCTGACACCTAAAGTTTTGTAATTACAGAATGACATGAACAGACATACATAACCGGCATTTCATAACATCATATGCTTTACAAGATAAGAAATTATAGTAGAAAACATGTAGATATGCATAAAGAACATGTCCATCATACTTTAAAAACAAAGAATGTTAGCGTAACGTGGAACTTTAGAAGGGGGGCAGGTAAGGAGAAACTTGCCTTGATATAAAGCTCATGAACCTCCTGGAAAAAGCTCTTAATCCCATCATCGTTACGGGAGTCATGAAGCAGCATAAGTCGTGTATGTGTGTCTAGTCAAGGAGAATATCAAACAGGAATGTGTGCACGAGACAAAGTAGTACATATACAAACTGAAAAATACCTATCATTACAGGAGTCATGAAGCAGCATGTGTGTCTAGTCAAGGGAAATATCAAACAGAAATGTGTTCATGGGACAAAGTAAGTACATATACAAACTCAAATAACACCTATCATTACAGGAGTCATGAAGCAGCATAAGTCGTGAATTCGTGTATATGTGTCTAGTCAAGGAAACTATCAAACAGGAGGTATTCACAAACTAGCACATATACAACTGAGAAACATGTAGAAACACATATTACTCTAGAATCTAGACAATAACGCTAAATACAAACTGAAAAACACCCATCCCTCTAGAGTCTAGACAGCAACAGGATCTATGAATTGAGGATCTGAGGACCATTATCGATACCATCCTATCTACTGACATTTTAGAAAATAAAAACACACCAACATTACATAAAACTCTGCGGAATCATGAAAAACATAATGCAGAAGCAGTAGATTTAAAAATATGAAGGATATGACCAGCTGTAACATAAGCGGAAACCACCAAATCGTTAAAGCGGTCCACTGCTTTCAAGTACCTGCACCATTATTCCACCAATGAAATCTTGACTAACAAACAGCAACAACTTAACCATTCAAAAAACACAGAATCCACTGACATGGCACTTGTAGTCCAAGCAAGGTCCTGAACAATATCCAGAGCTGCATGCAATATGAACTGGTGAAGCTGAGCAGCATCTTCTCTCTGCCAATCAAATCCTCACCTCAGTACAACATTCACCCATCATAAAATAAAGCACGGAACTTTGGCAATATCATACAACAAATAAACAAACCCAATTCAGGTAACTGAAGAAATGATCAAACCCAGTTCAGGGAATTGAAAAAGAAAAAAAAGAAACCAAAAACAGTGTATAAAGAATAGTGTCAATAACCAATCATAAGAAATTCTACAGAGGATTACCTTGGCCGTAGATCCCACTTCAGCTTCGTAAATCGGGATGTCGTTTCTGCTCACGATGATAAAACACGCCGTCGTCGCCATTGCTCCTCCTCCTCTTCTTCTTCTTCAGATCTTAACTTTATAAACTCTAAACCAGAAGCAAGAAACGACGTCGTCTTCTTGTATATAATTTTTTTAACATTTAATTCTTGATATGTGCCGTTGGATGAATCGTTGGTGACGTGGCCTGCGAAGATCAAATCCAGGGCAGATCGGAGTATACAGTAGAGAATCCAAAACCCTAGCCCTTTATCTACTACACTCGAGACTCACAACTTTGGTCTCTCAGAAAAACCCAATCTCTTTCTTTCTTCTTCGCTTCTCTCAATTTTCAGGGGTTAGGGTTTTTCCACCGCTCTCGAAACCCTAAATTACCAATCTCGAACCCTTCAGCAATGGCGTGCTCGGCTCAAATCAACGTCCTGGGAACCGCGGCGCCCAACTTCGCCTGTCCAAAGTCGCAGTTCCTCGGCCGCCAGAGACTCGGCCAAGCGGCGCCGCTGCGGAACTTCGTCTCCCTCAGGAGCAGCGGCGCCGCGCGCCGGGCCGGGCCGCTGCGGATAGTGAACGAGAAGGTCGTGGGGATCGATTTGGGGACGACGAACTCGGCCGTGGGGGCTATGGAGGGAGGGAAGCCGACGATAGTGACGAACGCGGAGGGGCAGAGGACGACGCCGTCGGTGGTGGCGTATACGAAGAACGGGGACAGGCTGGTGGGCCAGATTGCGAAGCGGCAGGCGGTTGTGAACCCGGAGAATACTTTCTTCTCGGTCAAGAGGTTCATCGGGAGGAAGATGTCTGAGGTTGACGAAGAGTCCAAGCAGGTTTCGTATAGAGTTGTCAGGGATGAGAATGGAAATGTTAAGCTCGATTGTCCTGCCATTGGGAAACAGTTTGCAGCTGAAGAAATCTCTGCTCAGGTTGAATTTTTGTTGTTGCTTTTTTTCAATAAAGATAAGATTTTTACATGGAAATGCGCTTGTTTGGGTTGCTGGTTGGATTGTTTAGTAGTCTTATGGTTTAGTAGCATCCTAGATGATTTACTAGGGCCTTTATGATGTGATAATGAACCATTTTGCATCACTTGTTTTTTAACATTGGTCTACATATATTTGTTGAATACAACTATGTGATTTTGTTGATAAGGATTTGGTTTAATGTGAAAATTAGTGCTTGTGTTTGTTTTGTTACTGTAAATCTAATTGATGCTCTGAATCAGGTTTTGAGGAAGCTGGTGGATGATGCTTCAAAGTTTTTGAATGATAAAGTAACCAAAGCTGTGGTGACTGTGCCTGCTTACTTTAATGATTCTCAAAGAACTGCTACTAAAGATGCTGGCCGTATTGCTGGGTTGGAAGTTCTGAGGATCATAAATGAACCTACTGCTGCTTCGTTAGCATATGGATTTGAAAGGAAGAACAATGAAACTATCTTGGTGTTTGACCTTGGAGGTGGTACCTTTGATGTATCAGGTAATGGTTTCTGTTACTTGGATTTATTGCCTTTAGTTCTTTGTTCATGTTGGTGTAAAACCTTTTAACTAACTATCAAAGTGTTCTTCTATTATAGTTCTGGAGGTTGGTGATGGAGTCTTTGAAGTGCTATCGACTTCTGGAGATACACATTTGGGTGGTGATGATTTTGATAAGGTCAGGAGTTAATACCTTTTTCATTCTGTCTGCTGTATTAGATACACTTCGAATCTGATGTTTAAACTCTTTTCTTTTGGTGAAGTGATATGAGCACTAAAATTGCTGGTTATATTTTCAGAGAATCGTTGATTGGCTTGCTGCAGACTTCAAGAAAAATGAAGGAATTGATCTCTTGAAGGATAAACAGGCTCTTCAGAGGCTGACAGAGACGGCTGAGAAAGCCAAAATGGAGTTGTCAACTTTGACACAAGCAAACATTAGGTGTGTTCCTGCTATCTGAGAAAATGTTGTGTACTACTATGGACACGTAAAATTTGGCATTTTCCCTTTAATTATGTAAAGGTCTTATTGGTCATACTTGTTTTCTTCCAGCTTGCCTTTCATTACTGCTACGCAAGATGGTCCCAAGCATATTGAGACGACCCTTACTAGGGCCAAGTTTGAGGAGTTGTGCTCAGATCTCCTTGACAGGTATGTTGTAATAAGTTTCTGGTGCTATTTTTACCAGAGGTATCTTGTTTTATATCAGTCTTATCTATAGACATTTTGCAATACAAATGCGCTGAATATTTCTTTAATATTTTGACCTCAGAGTTAAAACACCAGTTGAGAATTCCTTGAGGGATGCAAAGCTCTCCTTCAAGGACCTAGATGAGGTAATACTTGTTGGTGGCTCAACACGTATACCTGCTGTTCAGGAACTTGTAAGGAAGTTGACTGGGAAGGAACCAAATGTTACAGTCAACCCTGATGAAGTTGTTGCCCTTGGTGCTGCAGTTCAGGTGGGTCATAAATTCTTTCCACAATTGATAAAAATATTACGCTGATGTATAATTGTCGTCTTCAGACTGTTGCTTTCACGGTTATTGGTATATTTGTTACTATTTTGGTTACCTGACTGTGCTGCTTTTCTTTGCCTGATCCTAGGCTGGTGTATTAGCTGGAGATGTAAGCGACATTGTATTGTTGGATGTGACACCACTGTCACTGGGTTTGGAGACCCTTGGTGGTGTCATGACAAAGATCATCCCAAGAAACACCACTCTACCTACCTCTAAATCGGAGGTATTCTCAACGGCTGCAGATGGGCAGACCAGTGTGGAGATCAATGTTCTTCAAGGGGAGAGAGAGTTTGTTAGAGATAACAAATCTCTTGGTAGCTTCCGTCTGGATGGTATCCCACCTGCACCACGTGGGGTTCCTCAAATTGAAGTGAAGTTTGACATTGATGCCAATGGTATACTATCTGTCGCTGCTATTGATAAGGGAACGGGCAAACAGCAGGATATTACCATCACTGGGGCTAGCACCCTGCCGAATGATGAGGTGCGTACTATAAATGACGTAGTTGATTAGATAAGTGAGTTGGCTTTGTGATGTATGAGTTGGTATCTACGAATGTCGTACTTCATGTATACAGCTATTTATGTTTGTACTCTTGCTTATATTGGAAAATATCTTGAATCGTATAGGTACAAAGAATGGTTAATGAAGCAGAGAAGTTTGCAAAGGAGGACAAGGAGAAGAGAGATGCCATTGATACAAAGAACCAGGCAGATTCTGTTGTTTACCAGACTGAGAAGCAGCTGAAGGAGCTGGGCGAGAAGGTTCCAGCCCCTGTTAAAGAAAAGGTTGAGGCAAAACTCGGAGAGCTCAAGGAGGCGATTTCTGGGGGTTCTACCCAAGTCATTAAGGATGCCATGGCTGCTCTCAACCAGGAGGTTATGCAGCTTGGACAGTCCCTTTACAATCAGCCTGGTGCACCTGGAGCAGGTGCAGGGCCAACACCACCTGGTGCTGAAGATGGGTCTTCAGAATCATCATCCTCATCAGGAAAGGGACCTGAAGGAGATGTCATCGATGCAGATTTCACTGACAGCAAGTGAGCACAGTAGATGGTTGTTATCTTGTTTTATTTCGTGGTCAGTATATGTGTATAAGAGGTAGACTCAACTGTGACATGGTGATTGGGGCAAATTATCACCATTTTTGTTTTTAATGGAGAATTACAAACCTTAGAGGATTGATAGTTTATTTTATTGAATTTAGATTAGGGTGAGATAGCAACTGTTGGATCCATGCACCAATGTTGAACTCACTACGTGCTCTTTCAACTCAATAAGTATCGGTTGCTTTTTTGTCCTAGGTGATGTCAGTCCTCTGGTTATGGTGAATCTCTTGTTGTGTCATCTACTTGTCAAGGTAAAGTGAGCAATATTATTATTCGGTCATGGCAAAAATTTTCTCAATTCAGATACTTCACTATGCCTCTTGAATAGTGAAGTAGGTCGTTGATGATTTTTGTTTCTCTAAAATGTATCTGATGTTCGGTAGGCATGGCCTTTTGGTGTGATATGGAGTTGTGGATTCATATCGCACTGTTCTAAGTAGGGCTGGGCTCGGTCTGGGCCGGGTCGAAATTTTGGTGAAATTGACCCAAAGCCCGAACTTTGTGGTTCGGGCCGGTTCGGGTCTTTTAACAGTCAAGACCGACTCAAACCCGACCAATTCGGTTCGGGCCGGTTTTTGGTTTTTTCAGGCCCAAAATTGTCTTGGCCAAAAATATTCTTTTCTGGTAAAAATCAGTATTTTTTCTAGGTTTTGATGTAGTGAATTGAGATAAGCTGATAAATACATGAAATGCTGAACAATCAAAATTAAGGGGGAGATCGAATAAGGGAGAGAAGAAGAAGTGATGATGAGATGAAGTGAGATGAATTGACGAACTGATGAACAATAAGGTACAGATTGAAATTACCAAATAAGTCTAGAATATGAGTTTGCGACTTTGTGGATTACTAAGTAATACTTAATGACTGAAGATTGAGTATGAGAGAGTGAAAGGAAATGAATAAGGGAGAACTGGAGAAGTGGAGAAAAGAAAGGGAGTGAAAAATGAACGAGGGAGGCGCAAAATGAAAGAGAGAAGGGATCGGGTACTTAATGATGTTTTTTGTTTTTATTTTTTTGTTTTTGTTTTTATACATGTACATGAACCAATAACATCGTGACATATAGCAGTGTTAGAAAAAATCAATTTGGTTCGGGCCGTAAAAAATCAGAAACCGAGACCGACCCGTTACATGAAAATCGGTTCGGTCTCTCTCTCTCTCTCGGTTCGGTTTCTGCCTGCTCTAAACCCTTCTCAATTCGGATTTGATCGGTCCGATCGGTTCGGTTCTCAGTCTTTTGGCCCGAACCGCCCACCCCTAGTTCTAAGAGAAGCATGAAGTTGTGAGCAAGAGGAGTTTCTCATTGTGCTAGTAGTCATTGAGGTAAATAGTTTTTTTTTTTTTGGAAATGCATTGAAGTTAATAGTTGTTTCTAAAGCTTTTACAGATAAACAGAGCAGCTAGTCCTCTTTCAAAGTGTTCATTTTACCCTTGGTGTTGTGAACTTTAAGATCTTACGAAGAACCAAACCAAAAGTTGGTTTCACTCTTCAGTGAGGTTCAAGTTGCCAGCTTTTGAACCAAATAAAAAGCTTCTCTTTTGGGTAATTTCTAAAACCGTAATGAAGTTACTACTCCATTTCCCTAATTTACTATATCCTTTTAACATAGAATACAATACCCCCAGGTATGTTGAAAGTGCGGTGTTCTCAATTTTGTGGTGTCCTCTGTTGCCACCATGACTGCTCACCTTGCCTCCAAGCTTTCTCTTGCTTGTCCAAAGGAACCAGTTGATCTCGGAAATCTCAAGTGCCCTAAGAAGGGGTTTTTAGCGCCTAGGTTTTACCTTGTTGGGAAGCTAAATACAGTGTGACCGGCCTCCTTCGATTCCTTCAGGAGTGTTGTTCGTAACACGTGGAGGCTTACTAGTCCGGTGGAGATTCAAGCCCGCGGTGATCGTTATCTCTTCACGTTCACAAATTAGTGTGATGTCAATTGTGTGAAGAATGGTGGTCCTTGGAGCTATTAAAGGGTTATGATTCTCCTCAATGATTATGATGGTTTCTCAGATATTATGGTTGTCCCTTTGGATTTCGTTTGAATCTGGGTAGAGATAAAGCAGCTTCCGCCGTCCCTAGTGACGGTTGCAACGACATTGCTGATCGGTGAGACAATAGGGCCCGTCTTGAACGTCGATGTGCATGGCATGCATCATGGGGTGGTTAGGGTTCATGTAACCCTCCCGCTCCATGCTCCGGTTCGCCTTCAGCGACAGTTCCGCATCTCTCCGAAGGATGTTATCGAGGTGATCTTCAGGTATGAGCGTTTATTTGGTCGTTGTCGTACTTGTATAATGAATAATCGTGGTGCATTAGATTTCCCTATGGAGCTAGAGGAGGTTGATACGGATGTAGATGACTTGGTGGAGGAAGATGAGCATGTTGTGGTGGAGTAAATGGCTGAAGAGCCGGTTTCTGAGCAACTAGTGCAATAGGAACCGACCATGGTCTTTTATAGCAGTGGTGTCTCAAACCCTAACCTCTCCTCATGTTGCTGATCCGTCATCTCCTAAAGTTAAGAGGCACGCTCATGTGCGTGTTATGGTGGACTCTCCCAAGGCCAAACCTGTGTCAGGGGGCCGATGCTGCATTCAGGATGTAGATGGAACCATTGGTAAGAAGGGCATGTTTGGTCTACGTCTGGCACTGTCAAACCTCTCCTCTACCAAGCTTGGTCTTTAAGCAGTGGCTTCAAAGGTGCTGGGTGTTCGGCGGGACAAACATTCTCCTGCAAAACTGGGTCGCCCTAGAGGCCAAAGGAACTCAAACAAAGCTGCTAAGCACCAACTCAATATGGAATCAGAGGCGGAGCTTCAGATGATTATGGTGGAGCTTGTTCAAGAGGGCAAGAGGGTGGTGGAACCGGTGGTGAAGCAGACTAACCCACTAGAGATTGTGGCAGAGGAGCCTGTTGGTGATGCAATGTGCCTCTTCAAGGAGGCCGAGTGCGAGTAATCTCCTAGTTGAGCTAGGAAAGATCATTTCTCACCTCTGCCTTGTGTTCTGTCTCCAGTATACTGAGTATAGGGTACACAATTGATGCCTTAGGCCTGAGCTGGTTGAAAGTCTACTTGGTTGGGGTTTAAAAGTTATTATGCTTTAGCTTTGCTTTAGTTTTTCTTTTCGAACTATGATTTTATTAATAAGCACGTTTGTGTGCCGTTATTTGCTTAGTGTAACTTGCATTTGGAGTGGTTTTTGTCACTCTATTTGTTTGGTCCTTGTGGCCATACATGACGATTGCCAAATAAAGTCATTCATTCCCCTAAAAAAAATACAATACCCCTTTGTTGTCTCATTATTTGAAGTTTTAGCTAGGAGCTCCAAGAATATTATTAGAGTTGTATATATGGTTGACATACATACTCCACCAGCACTATCATTAAGCATTAATCCGACATTGTCAAAAAAAAAACAAGTATTGGATTGGTGCCATAAGCTTTGGATACTAATACTTAACGACCGTAACAAACCAAATATGTGTTGTCTAACAAGAAACACCTCTCCACTCATTGACACTGACACGGGTTTCTCTTCTAATTGAGACACACAAGACTATAACTACCTTCTGCCTGTAACTACTACATGCAGTTTATAACTGCTCCATACCATTTGCGTGAGTGAGTTCCTCTCCTAACACAACAAGTCAACAACCATCTCTCCCGTTTCAGTCCCTCCTTCCTCTTTTCTCCCTTTCTCCCTTTCTCCCTTTCTCCCTCTCTAAATATTACTTGGAATTACTACCAAGTCTATGCAATTTGTTTCTCTTATATTATGTTCGTCCAACTACATTATATGATTTATTATCTTATATGATGCTGATTGTTATAGAGATTAAAGAACTAGCCAATGAACTTGGTGTGACAGAGAGCATGGCATAGAATATTGACTATATTTATAAAATATATGCATGGTTTTGGTCAGTACTTTGAGTCTTTGATTACTGAGATTAGATACAGGTATCTTGGAGAACTTGGCAAATATATCACTTTCCTTACTGAAATTATGATATCATTTCGTATTTTCTCATTAGTTAAGTGCTGGCAGAGGTTCAACAAACTCCACTGCCATATTTAGCAGTATGATTTTAAAACATCCTTTGATATCTCCATATTCCTTATTGGATTTAGATAGCTTTATTTGTTGGATCAATCGACAATGTGGGTCTTGTGAAGGTAGGGAGGAACTTTTGTTCACATCTTTAGGTGTGACTGAGTATGACAGATGTGTCTGGTTTGGAAGACCAATTCAGTTTGGTTTGAAATCTGCTTTTAGTACCAAATATTGTGACACTCTTCCCACGACAACGTACCGTAACATCAACTAGAAATGACACTCTTCCAACAAAAACAAAACAAGCTAAAAGGATTACTTCTTTTTTCAGCCATGCATATCTTGTGAATTTAGATATCTATTATGAAACCCGGCTTCCATTACCGAAACCATAGTTATCAGGAACAATCCAAAAGGGCGGTGGACTGATACTACGACAATCGAATCTCATATAACATGGCATTGGCTTCACAATATCATCGCTCACGTTGTATACTCCAAGATCATGACCTCCATTTCTATATGCAAATTTTTTTTGAGAAAACAAATAGTTATATTAGCTAGTCAGAATGCACCGTACATCATAAGTTGACCTGAATCTGGATTTAAAAAAAGGTGGTAACAGAGCCACCTTATACAAGTAACATCCTACGACATGTAACTTTTATTATATAGATTACGCACAAATAAACCTAAACTACTCAATGATGAACCGAGCAGTTTATTAAACTCCTATAGAAGATACTATTGTTACCTAGGACCACAATTGGTGTGCAACAAATAGTATCTAAAGTAAAATAAACAGAATTCACCCCCGCATAGCTTAGGTGAGGGACACTGAGATTTAAACGACCCATATGCCCTTGTTAGGGCTAATCAGCATTTTTAGGAGATCAGGCCTGAAAAATCCCCATATTGAACCCACTTAAGTTTGAAGCTAGACTTACGCCTAGGAGCCCAAGCCCACACCCAAACCCTAGCAGGTTTGTGCCTCCACCCATTAGCCATCATCTTCCTTGCTAGTAGCCAAGTCCTATCAGCCGCCTCCACTTGCTCTGGTGAAACACCTGCAACCCGTGACCAAACCGCCCACGATGGCGCTCCCATCAAAACTGATCCAGTCGATGCCATTGTCACCACCACCATCACACCCGCAACCATTGATAGGTAGGTATCTTGTATTCTGACCGGAATCATAATCTTCTTTGTCGGCAATTTCCGACCTTCCTCCTTTCCTAAGTGAACCCGGTTCTCTGATCCACCTTACACTCCACCTTGAAAGCTTGAGAAGCTGCCACCACCATGAACTACAAATTAGCGTGACATGGTCCAGATTCAGGCACCCAGAGGGGTTCCCATGAATTCACGACCACCTGAAAATGCCTGAGACCATACCACTGTCATCTTGTTGCCACTGGGTGGAGGAGGCACGAGGCACACTGTCGATGTGAGGAAACCAAAATTTCGTATTATTGCCAGAGTAGTCTGAAAGAGTCGAAGCATAGGCATTCTCTATATATAGTTCCCATTTCTATAAGCAAATAAAGCAATGTATCTGGCATATATCAGTCAAATAAGACACGATTTGGAGAATGATTTTTTTTATATCTATTCATCTCACACTAGAGGCTACATATAGAGAATACATTGTACTACAATCATACATACTACATACTATCATATACATAATAGGTAAGTACTAACTACATGATGTACATCCATAAATTACATTCTATAACTCAAGTTGTGTCACGCCCCGAATTTTGAACAATAAAATTCAAATTCGCACACGTGATAATTCGAAATCAAATGCAATTAATTTTAATTACATCATGTACTCAACCTTGAGCTTAAGGGAAAAACACAAGCTTACACAAATTTACAACAATACATATCTCAATTTACAAAAGTCTTATGGCTACGAAGACTTCTCTAAACTCCTTATCTACAACCCTGAAAAGCTCTAACATGCACGTATAACCTCTACACCATTGATTGGTGCACCGGGATTATAAATAACAACCCGATAAGCTTTTCAGCCCGTATGAGTAAACCAAAATAACAATTAACTCGACAAAATAATCATCATCAACTCATCACAACTTCAAAACCCAAACAAAACCACAATGTTTGGTTCTAGTCCCTCATGGACCCCTGACCCAACAACAACAAGATGAAAAAAGAATAACCATTCAACTCACATATCTCTATTCCCAAGGTTACAACAACCCTTACATTGCCCCCAAAAATAGACTGACAATAAAGACTAGAGCTCTAGCTAATTATCTCCACACCAAGCCAATGTGTGGTTCCGACACTTGTCTAACGCCACTTTGGCAAAACAAACATAAATAAATTATACGTCACTTTGGCAAACAAAGAGAAATTCATAATACGTGAGTTTGGCAAAACAAATAGAATTTCACAATAAAATAACACTTATACCGGAAGGTACATTTTTTTTCAATTCCGGCCCAACACCACAACAATAATGTAATTTACCAGAATGTACATTTTCTTCCATTCCGACCTCATCCACCACACAATAATCCACACTCAATAAATCAATTTACTGGAATGTACATTTTCTTCTCTTCCGATCTCATCTTCCAACATAATCAAATAACCACATTCAATTAACCAAATTACGAAATAATAATCATATATAATATAATATAGCAACGTGTATATGTATATTGTTATTATCATTGAACATATATATATATATATATAATTACTATACTATACTATACTATATCAACAACAACATGCACAATCTAATTTCAGTCTCAACGTTAACCATAGTCCATAATCACTAAAACCTTTTTGAATCATTTTATTTACCCATCAACCGTAGATGATTAAGTTCATGCAATTTAAAACCAAAATATATTTTAGAACAATTTGAAAAAATTAATGATACATGGACTATATTAACCACCCAAATTAAATTTGTAAAAAATGAGGTTTACTCACCTTAGCTCTCGTTGCCTCTTCGTGACACATAAAACCAAAAGCAGTAGCCACCGCAATAACACTATAACAAGCAACATGTATGTACCTAATCATTTCAAGTTGCACGTTATTAACACTTGAGACACAACAACAATGATTCAACTTTCCCCATTTAAAACTATAACCTACAATAAGGCCACTCGAGCCGCAACTTATTTGAGACTAATTAAAGTCTCCAAACTACCCAAGATGTTACTACGTTGACCCTAGTGAATTCAGCATCAAATCCACTTGTATTTACCTTCTAAATAATCAACAATTCGCTACTTAGTAACAAATAGAGATCAAATGACTTAACTAGACCAACACTCAAAACTACACCCGAAGACTCGTTCCTTGAGAAAACTCTTCCTCCGAGACCTCCCAAGGTCAACGAAGCTCTCAACAATCCAATACATCTACCTAAGCAATGATCCAAGTATAATTTCCCCAAGACTGAAACATCAAACCATTTGGATCCTAACATGCTCAAACGCCTACCAAAATCCATTGATTGTAAAGCAACCGCATGTATTGACAAGCATTGGATTAATTGAGCACTCCAATAAGGCACCACAGAATTAAGCCGGCTAAAAGTACATTGTCTCCCTATAACTTCTAAATCAACAGATTTAGCTCTAACTAACATGTAGTTGACAAGGGAGGTTCTTTTCATACTTGGCGAAGTCCTAAAACTGGCCAAAGGACTACCCAAATTGCCGTCCCCAAGGGAACTTCGAATTTGGACCTTCCATGTTCTAGACTGAGCTGCAACACACATATTCGTGACTAGTAGTAGACGCAGCTTTCTAGGTCGGGACTGTCGCCATAACACATTGGATATGGCCTCTACTATTTCCGTGGAAATTGAATCTTGCCACAACCACTTTAATCCTTCAAAATGGACATCAAAGCTAGCATGAATGACTTTAGAAGGGAGGAAACATCATGAAAGAAGTGATTGCACGTCAGATTAACCTCAGAAAGTCAGAATTCGAAGTCGGGTCACCGTTGGGTTGTCGGGTCACCTTCAAGTCTTCGATTCACACAACACAGCGCAAACTTGCGCAAATCACCATAACAGGGAGTAGCACATGGGTTGGCGGCAATGTTAGGCGACGTCGGACGGCGCCAGAAACCTGGGTACGGGTCGACTGGGTTGGGTCAGACGAAAAATTTTAACAGTCATGGAGGTGCGCACGAGAAGATAAGAGGGAGAGAGAATGCGCACTACATGAAAATCTAAAAGGGAAACATTTCTATTTATACTACAATATTTTCAGAACTTGAAACTTTAGTTGAATGTAACTTCTTCATACGATTTCAAAATTACGCGTGCCGCGTGTCTACGAACTCATATCGACAAGTTCTACGACTTTCCTAAAGGTTTTTTGAGAAACCCAATGAGTAAAAAGTCAACTCTTTGACCTTCTCATTAATGTTTCCAAGTACTTATCTTCTTACACATTTTCCCTTCCACCCTTGTACAATAAAATTAGACTATAACCCAATTAATAATATCTGAAAATGCTTACGGTGTAATTATAAATATCTGGGATATTACATGCTGACACTCCTCCTCAAGTTGGTGCATGCATATCAACCATGCCCAATTTGATAAGTGGGGTCATAAAACACATTCTTAGAAACTCATTTGGTGAGTATATCTGCAAACTACTCTTCAGTATGGACAAAATGGAAGCAAATAATCTTTGCATCTAGCTTCTCTTTTATGAAATGATGATCCACCTCCATGTGTTTAGTACGATCATGCTGTACAGGATTTGTGATATATCAATTGTTGGTTTGTTGCCACAATACAATTGTATGACACTTTTCAACTTAACACCCAAATGACGTAGCAGATTTCTTAGGCACAACAATTCACACGATCCATGAGCCATACCTCTATACTCAGCCTCAGCACTCGATCAAGTTACAACTTTCTGCTTCTTACTCTTCCATGTGACCAAATTAGCTCCTACAAAGATAAAATAACCTGATGTTGACTTTCTGTTTGTAAAATCTTCCTGGAGCTGATTTTAAATACCTCAAAATTCTCACAACATCATCCATGTGACTCGGATTATGCATATCCTGACTCAGTACATAAACAATATCTAGTCTAGTATGGGTCAAATAAATCAAGTGCTCAACTAACCTCTAATAGTGAGCTCGATCAGTTGGTGTCTGGTCTGGATACTCTATTAGACGATAGTTTTGCTCAATAGGGGTGTCGATATGTGTGCAATCTAACATACATGTCTCTTTCAATAAGTCAAGTATGTACTTCCTCTGGCATAAATAGATCATGTCTCTCTCTCTCCCCCCCCCCCCTTGATACCTCAATCTCTAAGAAATACTTGAGATCACCCAAGTCCTTCATCTCAAACTCAAAAGACAATTGTCTCTGCAACCGATCCATCTCTACAGTAATCACCATATCATCAACGTATATAATCAAAGATATTATCTTCCCTTGTGCTTGAGAAACATGGTATGATTTGAGTTACTCTGTTTATAATCAATCTTCCGCATGAACTGTGAGAACCTCCCAAATCAAGCACAAGGTGATTGTTGAGACCATATAGTAACTTTCTTAGTTTGCATACAAAATCACCAGAAAAGGTAGTTACATACCATAGAGGAAGACTCATATACACCTCTTCAGCTAACTCTCCATGAAGAAATGCATTCTTAACATCAAATTGTCAAAGTAGCCAGTTCAAACTAACATCAAATGAAAACAGAACTCGGATAATGTTCATCTTTGCAACCGGAGCAAAGTCTCATCATAATCAATATCATATGTCTAAGTAAACCCCTTCACAACAAGATGTGCTTTATACTGGCTGATTGACCCATCTGCATTATGCTTCACAGTGAACACTCAATGACACCCTACAGCTTTCTTGCCATGTGGTAGAGATACAAGTTCCAAAGTATCACTTTTATGTAATTCCTCCATCTCTTCCTCCATTCATTTCCTCCATTTTGGATCCCCCAATGCATCATACAATTTGTTAGGTATGATACAACAAATATTTGATTCACAAAAGATTCATATGACTTTGAAAATCTCCTAGTGGACATATAGTTGGTTACTGGATATCTTGATTTGGCCTATAAACTAGATTCATATCTTTTGGGAGGTTGGCCTCTAGTAGACCTGTTTGATAACACATATTGCCAACTATCAAACTCACTACTAGTATCAGTGGATGGACATACCTAGGGTGAGTGATCTTCTGCTCCAGAAGTTATTGGTCGGGGGTATGAGTGATGGCGGGACGGGTAGTTGTGCTCTCAACTATTGGTTCTCCTTCTAAAACTTGGTGTCTGATGCTTCAACCTCTGGTGGAGCTTCGATCATTGTTGGTACCTGGTCATCTGAAGTTTCTTCCTCAGAATAAGCTCATGCTACTGTTGGCACCTGATTATCTGAAGTTTCCACCTTAAAATTAGTTTCTACTACTAGAGTTCAAAGTATCTTTAACAATGACTTTCTTATTCATCCCCCTCGCCATGATACAACTTTTCAAAAAATAAATTCTCTCCCAGAAGGGCTATATCAGAAGAGGTAAAATAACTCATATGCTCAAAGAAAGTAATATCCACTAGGGGTGGTATTCGGTTTAAACGGTTCGGTTTTGGGCTCAAACCGTAAACCAAACTGAAATTGAACTTCGGTTCGGTTCACGGTTTTCCAATAGGTCAAACTGAAAACCGAACCGAACGGTTCGATTCGGTTCGGTTTTTTTTTTTTTGAATTTTTTTTTAATTCTAGTTTCAAAATATTGTCGATCGACACCAATAGATGTGATCGACATATATATTTAGGGACCATGTAAAAATTTCATCCATTTTGAACATAGTTTGACCGTCCATACTAACGATTAACCAAAAAAGAGACGTTTTCACATAATAAAACCCCATTGACCGGGGCTTTGCCAAATGAGTTTTCTTGTTTCGACCACGCACGATTGATGACAAAAATTATGTGATTTCAAATATGTAAACAACTTTTCTCATTCACATCTTGGTAATGGGTCCTCCCTTAGGGTATATTAGTGTTTTTTTGGTTTACCGGAAATTCCGACGGTTAAACGAGGTCCGAATTGGATGAAATTTTAAAATGATCACTAAATATATATAATGATCACATCGGATGGTGTCGATCAATTCTGATAAGTTTCATTCATATAGTCGCTTCATAATGTGATAGTTTTATTGTATGGTATATTAGTGTTGTTTTTGGTTTACCGGAAATTCCGACGGTTAAACGATGTCCGAATTGGATGAAATTTTAAAATGATCACTAAATATATGTAATGATCACATCGGATGGTGTCGATCAATTCCAATAAGTTTCATTCATATAGTCGCTTCATAATGTGATAGTTTTATTGTAACCCTAATATAAAAGATTATGATACATTAGTGGACACTTCGGCGATCGACAACTCCAGTTTGAAATATGGTCGATCGACACCAGTAGATGTGATCGGTATATATATTTAGGGAACCCGTAAAAATTTCGTTCGTTTTGAATATGGTTTGACCGTCCGTACCAACGGTCAACCAAAAAACATGCTTTTTCACATAATAAAACCCCCATTGACTGGGGCATTGTCAAATAAATTTCCTTGTTTCGACCACGCACGATCGATGACAAAAATTATGTGATTTCAAATATGTAAACAACTTTTCTCATTCGCATCTTGGTAATGGGTCCACCCTTAGGGTATATTAGTGTTGTTTTTGGTTTACCGGAAATTCCGACGGTAAAACGAGATCCGAATTGGATGAAATTTTAAAATGATCACTAAATATATATACTGATCACATCAGATGGTGTCAATCAATTCCGAAAAGTTTCCTTCATATAGTCGCTTCATAATGTGATAGTTTTATTATACCCCTAATATAAAGGTTATGATACATTAATGAACACTTCGGCGATCGACAACTCCAGTTTGAAATATGGTCGATCGACACCAGTAGATGTGATATGTATATATGTTTAGGGACCCGGTAAAAAGTTCGTCCATTTTGGACATGATTTGACCGTTCGTACCAACGGTCAACTAAAAAAGAGGCGTTTTCACATATTAAAATCCTCATTGACCGGGGCTTTGCCTAATGGGTTTCTTTGGTGCGACCGCATACAATTGGTGACAAAAATTAGGTGATTTCAGATATGCAAACGACTTTTGCTGTTCATATTTTGGTAATGTGTCTTCCCTTATGACATATTAGTATTGTTTTTGGTTTACCGGAAATTCCGACGGTTAAACGAGGTCCGAATTGGATGAAATTTTTACAAGTTCACTATATATATATATATATATCAATCATATCGACTGGTGTCGATCGATCTCGAGAAGTTTCCTTCATATAGTTACTGCATATTGAGGCAGATTTAGTAATTACACATCCGCTTGTATATATATATATATATATATGTTTGTTTTAGCAAACTTATTTGAAACATACATATATGGGCATATAAACATAGATGATTATATATACATATATAACACTACAAAAGAGAAACATATAATTATATATAATATAAACCTAAAATCACATTAATCAAATCAAATATTCGATAAGATAAACGTAAAACGACATTATTTTATAAATAGTTCGGTTTTTCGGTTCGGTTCGGTTTCTTATGTGCCCAAATTGAAACCAAACCGATTAATTCAGTTCGGTTCGGTTTTTCTTGTGTTCGGTTCGGTTTTTTCGGTTTCGGTCCGGTTTTTTCGGTTCGGTTTTCGGTTTTTCGGTCTTAAGTGTCACCCCTAATATCCACAGTGACATAGTATTTTCTAGTGAGTGGATGATAACACTTGTATACCTTCTGACTGCTTCCATAACAACAACAAAAACACACTTAATCGCCCGATGATCCAACATAGACTTTCTCTGACTTTTAGGAACATGAATAAAAGCCACACAACCAAAAACATGGGCATGTAGATTGTGAAAAGAGGGTAAGAACCTCAACATGAATGTTCCCTTCAAGAAGACTAGATGGAAGATGATTGAAAAGGGTTTGGTGAACAATCCCATGACTTTTACAAAACTGTTGAAAGACATAGTTGACATACCCCCCCCCCCAATTATCAAAACGAAGAACTCTAATGGTGCTATTATACTATGTTTGGACATGAGTATGAAAAACTTGAAAAGCAGGAAAAACCTAATCTTTTGTGTGAATGAGAACAATCTATGACACCCTAATGCAATCATCAATAAACGAAACATTGTTACTCATACCCATGGTTGTAGGCTTTTTGGAAGGTCCCCAAACATTATACTGAATTAATTCAAAAGGGATATGACTCTTAGAATAACTCAGATAATAGGTAGAACGATGACTCTTAGCAAGGAAACATGTTTTACAACTCAAATGACTCATCCACACCAATAAACAGAGAGGGCATGCTATTTTTCATAACATGGAAATATGAATGTCCCAATCAACGATACCACAACCAAATTTCACTTAGCTGATTAGAACGTGTTGTCAAAGCGGTTTGTGGTTACATATGTCTGATCTAGGTGAAACAATCTACCCATCAAATCCCCCCAACCAAGCATCTCCATGGGGAAAAAGGTTACAAAGCATCGAGACTCAGTGTTCAACTGGGGAACATATAACAAGTGATGTGATAAATCAGGTACATATAGAACATTATGAAGTTTAAAAGTAGGTGTGATACGAACTAACCCTCTACCGAACACTGGAAAAGCCTCACCATTAGCATGAGTGACATAAGACACTGGTGGAGAAGACAACTCAGTAATAAAGTAAGATTTATCATATGTTATGTGATCAAAGGCACTATAATCAATAATCCAAGTATCAAAACCAACAAATTTAGATCAAAGCCATACCGATCTTATCACCAGCCCGAGGTTTTAGAGTCACAGAAGTGTTACCATTAGTGCATAATTGCCCCACAACATGTCTGGAGTCGTGTGAGAACTCAACTCTTAAACCATTCCTACCATCTAATTCCCAAATAGCCCTCTCAGCATCTCTCATGTGGACAAAATCAATGAAAGCATAACCTGATGTTTTCATTGCAACCCATATTCTTCTTATAATTCCAAAGTTACGGAACTCAATATCAAGCTCTCATTCTGTAACCCGAAAATTCAGATTGCCAACATACACATGAGTCTTTTTTTGTTCTTGGTGTACCGACCAAATGGCCCAGGAAGATTGAGAAGGAATGAAACCCTAACAATGGGGTTCAATTCCACAAGTAGATTGCAGCGGAAAAATAAAGAGAGAAAATCATTTAAGATCTTTGCTCTGATACCAAGTCAAATAAGATACAATTTGGAGAATGATTTTCTGATATTTATTCATCTCACACTAGAGAATACATTGTACTACAACATTACGTACTACCATAAAAAAAAGTAAGTACTAACTACATGATGTACGTCCCTCATTATATTATATGACTCATGCTTACAATATCCTAGTCATTTCCAACAACCTATCATCCGTGAAGTAAATTGAGTTCTCTTCACATTCTGGAAAGTTGTGGCAAGATAACGACATATAATGATTTCCCCCAGAAATAGAGTTGGATTGTTCAGACTTTCCACCTTGTTTCACTCCCTCTATTTTCTCACCTTGTGCCCACTCTTCTAAACTCATGTCATATGTTCAATTGCTCAATTATTATCTATTTTTGAGTTGAGAAAAAACACATGGCATGGGTTTAGAAGGGTGAGCAAATGAAAAGTGGTCGGCAAATTTGCTTCCAACCATTTGAGAGTAGACTTTAGCCTATAGATAATGAAGTGGAAGGTTCTATAAGGACGAAGAACACCTAGGTATTTCGGATTGTCCTCATCATAAGAAGCAGTCTTCTTTATAAATCGTCTTACGAACAAAAGTTCACCCGAGCATTCCACCAAATAATTCTTACCAATAAATGGGAAACGACCCAATAGGTAGCAGATGATCTGTTTTTTACAGGGAGACGCTGTCCCAGGTCCCAAACTTCAACTGAGCCATCCTTTGCATATACAGATAATTGGCCGTTTGTACTGTTGAACATAATGGCATGATCATAGTCTTCAATCTGGCCGAAGCCAGTCCATGCATCATCTCCCTGCAGTGGCAGAACCTGAAAAATAATCTTGGAGGGGCCATTTTTTTTTGAAGAGGCAATTTATACTAAACATATCACTAACTGTGTAATTAAAACCTAATTAAGAAAAGAATTAATTTTCGCTAGAGAGGCCATGTCCCTCTCTGTCCTCCAAAGAGATCCGCCACTGTCTCAAATATATGTTGATACACTGAAGTTACTCTAGTCAATCACTCCTAAAGAGAATAGAATTTATATATCAGTGACCTGTTTTCTATAATCTTATATCCAACAATTAAATATATGTTTTGATCTTACCAATCTCATTTGCATAAACCATTGAAGCTATGTGATACATGAATGATAAATCAGAGGTGCCTCCGGGAGAGCAGTCAGTTAGGAATTGCGTCAAGTTTGCGTCAACGTACTCAACTAAGTGTGTTGTATTTGTAGGAGCATCTACATTACTTGCAAGTCAAAAAATAAAAGACAATTGTTTTGTGCACCTCTTTTACTCCTAATCCAAATTATGTATAATTTGGAAATTCACTCTCCCGTCGCCACTACAAAGTAATAGTGTTTTGTGGTATTTTTAGATTGCAATCATGGGGCTGGTTATGTCTAGAGAATATAGTTTTTCTTATCATAAAATCAGTCTCTTTGATCTCACTTGTCATCAGAGGAGACCCTTTTCTGCTCATTTCTTCAGTTTGTTGCAGTAAAGCACCAAATGATTGTGTGATTGATTAGTTAAAAGGTATGTACGTAGTAAGAACTTTACCAAAGAAATTAGTTAACAGCCTAACACTAATGTTTGAGCACTGATTTTTAAGTTTGTTGAAGCAACATTGTTAAAGAAATCTTACTGAAAATCATAAGAGTCTAGTCGGTCACTGCTAAAGCTACTACTTTCATTTCTAGTTTGAAGCATTAAGTACGAATAGATGATTTTTCTATCATTAGCTAAACTGATGCAAGATATATATGTGTGTGTGTGTGTGTGTGTAGTAAGAACTTTACCAAAGAAATTAGTTAACAGCCTAACACTAATGTTTGAGCACTGATTTTTAAGTTTGTTGAAGCAACATTGTTAAAGAAATCTTACTGAAAATCAAAATACGAATAGATGATTTTTCTATCATTAGCTAAACTGATTGCAAGATATATATGTGTGTGTGTGCGCGCGCCTAGGATGAAATGTAAGATATATATATATATATGTGTGTGTGTGTGTTTAGTTAAATTAGTTTCCACCGTCCAGTTGTTGCAGAAGATTACTTCCATTTGCCTTCTTGGCCTCTTGAAATTTCACCTTGAAACAAGGCATGATATCATATCTTCTGTTCTTCACCGGAGGGGCCATGCACCCCTCTGGCCTCCAAGAGGTTCCGACACTGTCTCCCTGCTTCCAGAAAGCAAGCAGTTTTGTTCTCCAGAAGTCCAGAAAATCATAGTAAATTATTACAACAACGAAGTCCTTACTGGAAGACGACAAAGGTGGTGGCTTTGAGGAGGTGACAACTTTTTTTTTGGTCAAAAGAGGAGGTGACAACTTTGATGATATATGCCCTGCTCATGTTTGGAAGTGGTTTTCCTATTGATGGGAGTTCAATCTTTTCTCCACAAAACGGATTTAAAAGCCGAGCAGCTCCGTTCACCTCGATAAGGACCAGCCACCCATGTCATGAACCGACACACCATGCATCAGGAATATCTCCAAACGCGTTTTTGATGGTGTAGTACTTGAACTCTGCGGGGTTGAAGAAGCGATGGACATGGTTTTCTTCACCACCAGGAATCATAAGCCATGGGGTTTGAGGCATGTCGAGCGTGAAATATGGGGCGGAGATATAAGATTTTGCAGTCTTATACCAATAAAAGCAGACAGCTTCAAAGCGAAGGATGTCTACTGAAGCTGGCTTTTTCATGATTAGCTCTACTAGTTCAGCAGGGAGCTCAGGCCACCTTGACCATATGGCTTTTCTCTTCTTCTTTTTTTGCAATTATGTCGTATGAAAACGTGGCTGAATTGAATTTGATACTGGTAGTCTGGTACCCGATAAATAGGCTTAAGAATCCTAGCTAGTTTGGACCCAACTTGTAATCCCATAACGTAAGATCGAAATAGAATCATATATTCATACGTGAATTCAATTCAATATTATATTGGATATCTACATAGGGTCAGAGTCCTGGTTTTATCACAAAACTAAGAGCTAGAAGATATTATCTGAACTCAAATAAATAAATAAAAAGGCCAGTGATGACGTGATGTACAAGATTGTAATTGAAGGACCTAGTCGTGTTTTTATATGCATGCTTTCTTTGATATGGGTTTTCAAACCATCTGCCTCCCTTTCGTCCATATATTCAGTGTAACCAGGCAAAAAATAGAGAAAAAATGGTGACAATGGTGAAAGTGTTTGTAGTGGAGATGGGCATTGGAAGGAAGGTTGAAGTTGAAGACAATCTAAATAAAAACCAAGAACAGGTTCAGAACGAAAGATCCAACACTAGGTTGAAATATATTAAGGTCCACGCTTACCCTTAAAGGAAAAATTAGGCAAGAGCAGCAATACTATTGAATCATAATTCAGTCCCTTTCTTCTCTCACAAATCACAAATGATGCTGTCGAAGAATATACAGAGATTGTGAAAAAAGTGTCGGGACAGAGTTTGTGGAGATCAGATTTGATTACGTCGTATAAATATCACAACTCGTAATCGCGAGTCCATCTGTTGATGGGAAAATTTCCAAGGGTCATCGGGGTGATGTGGATCAATGTATGTATTCATTGATCACCCAAACTACCAGCACTGCTCTCAGTCTCACAATGTTAATACGTCAAGTTCTGAAAATTACTCTAGAAGATTCTATTCTTCTATCTGTTCAGTACTCCGGTATACGTATATGGATCAATCAGCAATCCAAACTAAAATTAATGAAGTAAACAGAAAGAGCTCATAAATATGAATATGTGAAGATCTAAGCACAACCTACAAAAACTAAAGTCCCTCCCTCCCTCCAACCTTTCATTCATTCATATCTAACTACCGAGGCCGCTCCAACAAATCTCTCTACTCCGCGACAATATTGTATTACTCATTAGTGGACATACATATTTCAAAACTCGCTAGCTCTATTCCTAAGCTTGTTCCAAGGGGCAGAGATTCCGGTCCACCCTCTACCCAACTTGAGTGACATTTTACCGTACTGTTCAGTCGCTTGAGATTTTAGGTTCTTGATTTCAAGCTCCGCTTGCATTGCTCAACTGGAGGTTCAGTTTTATGTTCATAGCTGCTAACTCAGCAGCCAAATATCTAAAGACATAAGGCATTGCAACTGTCTCCATCCCTTTACTTGTCTTACATGCTAGGCAAATCACCTTCTTGGGAGCTCTCATAGGGGGCAAGCCGGGTATTTCACGAACCCGTACTTGTGGCTGGACTGATGAGGTTGTTAGTATGGATCCACAAAGGGAACATACATCAGCAATGTGATAATCGGAACATGTATGAAGTCTATCGTGCAGCAGATATGCTGCCCCATGTGCAAGCAAGGAGTCTCTCTCCATTTCACCAAAACGTATACCACCACCTCGTTTTCGTCCTTTTATAGGCTGCCGTGTGACTTGATCTACCATTCCCGTAGCACGAACCTGCATGTTGAACAGAAGCATTAGAAAAGAAACCTATAGTCAAAAGCAGAGAGAACCATGATCCATGAAAGTTGTTATCCCGAGAATCTTAAACCTGAAATTTGTCTGAAACCATGTGCCGTAATCGCTGATAGTAAACAGGACCGATAAAAATTTCACACGTGAGTTCTGTTCCGTAGACACCACTGTACAATACCTCTGCACCATGGTAGTTAAACCCTTTAACCTTTAACATTTCACCAAGTTCATCAACAAGAGTTTTGGATTTCTCTCCATTGGTTCCTTCATTATCTTTCTTCTCTGAATTAGCAAATGGAGTCGCATCAACATATTTTCCATGTAAGCTACCACCCTGTGGTGAGAAAACATCTCAGAAAATATTACAACTCTTCTACAATTCTAAACATAATACTTAAAACTGCAGCCTACGAATGAACTAAATCTACTCCATTTATAACAAAAGCAGTGGAGCATATACTGACAATGTACAAAAAAAGGAATCACACAGATAGTATCATCATGGTATCAATTTATAATTTTTGGTCCATGAATTTTGAATTACTTGATGGTATCAAGTTGTGATTAAATTACAATGGCAATTAAGCACCTGGGATCTTTTAGACTTAATTTGGATTTGAAGTGAAAATAATCAAAAACAGAAATCCTGAGTTTTAAATAAGCAATATCCCACATGTTTTATGAAATCATGGTTATTTAAATTAAATTTCACAAATAAGCACCTTATAAAAAACTTGCCAACAAGACAATTAACTCGTAATGGTAATAATAAGTGCTTATTTGCTCAAACCTCAATACCAAACTAAGCCTTAGACCCTTAGTAAAAGTATTTCTAAAACACACGTCTTTTTCATGGTCAAATAGAAAAGACCCTGCAGCATGCTTTTTAAAATCAAACTCTAGGCTCTCATTGCTTGTTTTGAATTGTGCTGGGTCAGGTTTTGAAGTGGGATAAATATAGTGACAGTATATTAGGTGTCTGCCAAGTACCAATATTAGTACCCTATAAGGGTATCAGCAAACTTTAAAACATGATTTGTACAAGTCCAGGGTACCTTTGCAGCCACTGACTCCAAAAGCATGGCTATTGTCATTCTTGAAGGAAATGCATGTGGATTGATAATAAGATCTGGGCGCATTCCTGTAACTCCAGAAAAAGGCATATCAATGTCAGGCCACAACTGGGAGCAAACTCCTTTCTGTCCATGTCGGCTGCTAAATTTATCGCCTATTATAGGGTTTCTAGGGTGCCGAAACCGTATGTTCACCTGCTCCAAAAGAAGATTGAAAGACAACACGGGAAATGTAAGCCTGCAACATAGAATTATGCTTTTCTTTCAACATTGATTGACCTATGGGTTGCACAATAACTATGATAATCAATATAGCCCCAGTATATTCCACTATATCGAATTAATATATAAAACAATTTGACCCCTTGCAGAATAAGAAAACATATTTGGGGGAAGAGGGCCAGGGTTGGGAATGAAAATGTGCTACCGGTGAGAAAAATTGACAAAAAGCTTTGGCTTTTCAAGGTTGAAAATTTGATATATCTCTTTGTGTCTATAGTGAAGCTGCTATTAGTTCACTCTTGGTTCTGCTTGAGATATTATCTTATAATATTGTATGAAACTCAATCTCCAGCATAAGAATGTTGTCAACTCACCTTCTGAAGGTGCTTCTTCCCATCAATAGCAACATAGTCAACAAAAGCAGGTTCTGACCCCTTTCTTTTGGTCGTTTTTATCTCACCTGTTACCTCATTGTAAGTGCTATAATAGGGTTCATCTGGATTTATTGTCTGAAATTAAACAAAGATCAAGGTCAATACAAAATTATGCTATGGCGAGCTTAAAGTGAGCAAAAATTGCAATTATCAGGTTCTAACAAATATAGAAAACACGATGCTATGCTGGAAAGGTGAAAACCCTAACAGAAATCTAACCTGACCCACATAAGGAAGACCATCTGAATCGATCAAAGAATGATGCGACTTATTAGTAACACTTCTCTTGAACGATCGCTGGGATCCCGACCTACTCTTTTGATCAGACAAGTCAACGGATTCCGTCTGCCAAAACCCATTATTGGATCAGTATAAGCACATGTTTAACCACAAAAAAAACCCCACACACCCAGTTCATACATCTACTAATATCAATTTGTGTGTGTGAGAGAGAGAGAGAGAGAGAATATGGATGGACACCATAGTTTGGCGGTATTTATATAATAATAATTATCTTTAGGAAAATTTGAAGCCCAAGAGAGTTATTTAGGTAGTTTAGGTGATCATAACACATACCCAAATCCATCTATATAAAAAAAATCTTGTATAGCTTTGTGACAAACCTGGTATACTAGTCCATGAAACATTCCGCGATCTACAGATGACTTGCTTAGAATCATAGCATCCTCCATATCATACCTACATGTCATAAGACACAAGATTCACAAATGCTAGAAAAGATTAACATATGTTATGGACAAAATTCTTACCCAGTATATGACAGTACAGCAACGATTGCATTTGTGCCCGTCGGATATTCATCTACACAGTAATTTGTATATGTTTTTGTGCGGACGATGGGAGACTGAGGAGTCTAACAATGAGCAATTTTCAACAAAACAATGAATTAGGGTGAGATTTAAAGAGCCATAAAAACAAGTGATGAGTAGTAATGATTATGTTGTAGCACACAAACATATAACAGACATGTTAATTAACACAACCAGTATTCTGGTACATGCATTTCTTGCACAAAAAAGGTGCAATTATAATAAGAACAATCATGCAGTGACATTAAACAAGAAGAGAGAAAAAGGCCGAGTCCATAAGAAAAACTTAAAAAAAGACTATTACGGTATGAGTTCAGGGAGATAGTTGTATATCAATTGGAAGCTACAGCAGAGGAATAAAAACAAAGCCCAAATACCAATATCATGCACAGCACTAATAACTTTCGTATTAATTAACCATGTTCTACATATGCCTGATAAGAACTCTCCTCCTTTTAAGGGAGATCATTATATTCCCCCTCCAGTAAAGCAATGCTGCCCAACCCACAAGCCTTGTCTTTTGGGTAAGTTATGCTCAAATACTTGAGAGCAGTGAATGTATGACATGATTTCCTTCTTTATTTTTAACAAGAAAGTAGAATGAAAGAAACCAAATGAAGATAACTAACCTTTAGATGATACAACTTCTGATCTGCACGATTGCGTAGCGCTTGTAGAGAAAACCCCATTGTTTGTTTTGCCATCTATAATAAAAGATAAAGAAAAGGAATGTAACAAATGTCACAGTAACCAATTTAACAAAGAGCAAAAACATTATAAAGATTAATAACAAAGAGACTGAAGGGCCAAACAGATAAGAACCTGACACTGGTACATATTTCGTGGACTTTGATTATGTTCTGACCAGGGAGTAAGATTAGCAACAACACTTAGCATCCCAGTTGGATGAATTTCTTCATGGGTTGCAGGGAATGAATCTTTCCTTCCACCGTCTCGACCATCAGGACATTGTATTTCCATAAACACCTAATATAGCAAGAAATGCAGCAGTTAATCATATATTTAGATCCCTAGCATCTTGTGATCAAAGCAAGGACCTCATGATCACAAGTAATTCTTATCAAGGTAAGAACTTTGATCTAAAATTGAGTATTAACCTGTTCAAAGGGCCCAATGAGTTCAATATTTTGACCTTCAACACCAGGAACTGAAATATTCTTAACTGGCCGAATAAATCTTGAAGGATTTGTGAAAAGGTACAGACCAGGATATGCCCCACCCATGCTGAGAGGAACATATCCCACTTCCAAGTCATCTGGAATCTGAGGCATATATCATTTTTTCCATCAGTAGAAATGTAATAAACATCATACAGTTTAAGATGCTTAGAACAAAAAATAATGAAATTAAGGAGAAAAAAACAGACCACAGAAGCAGCCGACACTTTCAGCTTCCTTAAATGAGCCACAACTTTCTCAACTTGAGTGGAAGATATATAACCAACAACTCGACCATCTAAAAGAACAGAAAGATTGGCAGGAAGACCCTCATGAACCAACATTGGCAGTGATGGTATCATTCCCATTTCAATCAGAACATTAAGAATAGACATTCGAATCTTAGAGAAATCTTTAATGTTCCCTTGTGCATCAAAGTACGATGTAATTCCTGAAACAAGTATGATGAAATGAGTCACTGGTGGTCACAAATAACAAAAAAGAATAATCAATAAAGAATACTAAAACACATCCACATTAATTTGCAGCTTATTAGAATGCACACATCAGTGTTTATTCAAGCAATGATATCTTGCAAATTTCTCTGGAAATGGCTCTATTTGAGTAGAATTGTATCGTAACAGTTGAGACACTGCTTGACCAGAAGTTATGCCCCAACACATACCAAAGTTATCGGCTAAATGCTTGAGCCACAATTAGACATGACACAGTAAATACACAGTAGGGAATTACCAACTAGTACAATTGGTTTTCGATTAACCCAACTTTTTATTTAAAGTAATGAATTCTCTAAAATGTGAAAAACTTACTACAAGTGCGTGTCATATGGTTCAACAAGCCACATGGCTCTCCATCAGGTGTGTGCACAGGGCAAAGGAAACCCCAAGATCTGCAAGTAAAAGAAAAAAAATGAATAATAATCAACAAGTGAATTCTGAAGAGCCTAAAAAACAATACTTACTCAGGAAGCAATTTCCGAACACTTGTGGTACGAAGCCCAGCAAAGGAAGCCCCTCGATGAACAGCACGAAAATGCGATAGAAAACGCAAAAAGTTAAGCCTTTCTGCCTGAACTGAAAAGCCAGCCCTCTAAAATGTATTTATAAAACAAAACGTTAGAAGAAATTAAACGAGCAACTTTTTGGTAAAACAGAGTAGAATGCTTGCAGTATATCAATAATAGGAAAGTTTGATATTTGATAGTGACAGTTAATCAACTTTTGTAAATTCTTCCCGACATGAATATTGTCATATTTGTTTAACAATGAAAAAATGAAGGTTCCATCCCATTTTATATTTACTAACAAATGAATTCCCCTAACAAGAAAATATACCTCACACCATAGAGAAAAAGACAGAAAACTGAAATAAAGCGCAGGTTAGAATTCATTTCATATCATGCTTTTATGTCATTTCACTCTCCGAACTACTGGGGTTACCTACACAGAACCTTTTGTGATCAGTGTGCAAAATGAAACTACATAATATAGCAAAAATCAGGCCTATTCGACTTTTTGTGACTCCATTCAGATTACTTCCAATAGTGCTTGTAAAAAGAACCAAGGTAAGTAGAGAAACAGACTTGATTGGCACAACCTTAATAATTCAGAGTCAATTGACACAACCCCTGTAATATACAGAAAACAATTGAGAAGCTAATTATATACAGAAATTGATATAAAACCAGGAAAAACTAGTAGACTTGGTAGCCCCTAATAAGTATATTACCCTTGACCTCTCGATTTTCATATCAGAAGTAGAACTCTTTTTTGTGTCACTCAAGCACCTAGTTGAGGACCAGAAGACCACAACCAAACACCACTCTAGTATCTATAATTAGTAAGAAACTATTGTATGTTATGCATTTAGTACGATAGCTATGTTAATAAGCTAAGCAAGAAGTCAATACCTGCTGCAGATCTAGACCAGTTTGAGTATTAATTCTTCCAGTTTTCAACATATTCTCAATCGCTGAACTGATTTGCCTTGTAGGATTTTTATCCAGAACCTTTTTTAAGCTATCAACTGCATTATCAGAAATAAATCGTGAGTTCCTGAAAGATAATTAAATGAAACTACTGTAGATAAGTTTAGCAAAACTAAAAACTTCAGTAAGTTGTGTAATGCATGGCTGGAAGAGAAAGAGGGGGAAAGTTGAACCTTACCACTGCCAAAATTGATATTGTTGTTTTCCTTTTTTATCTCATCTTCAAGAAGCTTTTTTGTCCTTTGCAACCAATCCTCTAATTTTTCCTGTAAGTGACAACAAAATATAAGCGAAGGTAACAATACAGACACTAACATACTGGTTTTTATATATCAGTAGGTACTGGAGATAAAACATTAATGACCATGTCATTAGATATACTCCCTCGAGACCTATTTTCTTCTGAGTGAACATCTTTTGGATCATATCTACTCCAGGTAACATATCTACCCACCAGAAAAATTACAAAACAAAAGAAAAACAATTGGCTTAGATCAGTGCAGTTATTGCAGCATATGTTAAAACTAGTACTTCTGGTAGTTATATAGTCCATATGAGTTATGCTGCATGGCCTATACCTCAAGAATCAAAATCAAAATCAAAATTAAAAAAAGATTTGAGCAAGCTTTTGAAAAGACTGCTCAAGCCAAATGCAGGTAATTATTTACAAAAAGAAATGGCATACATTAAACCATGAGTAAAGCATACCAAATGCATAATCTCACCCTCACAATGAAATTTTATAATAGAAAAAAAAAACTTAAAAGTTCACTGAAGGAGAACTTATTGTTGAAGCAATATCCTGGACTCTTATTGTCATTTAACTATAGATTTTGCTCTTAGCTAAAGATATTTATTGGCCGGGACGTCAACAGTAAACCAAGTAATCTTATCAGTTAATTGCTAAATAAAATATGCTTGATAACAAGAGTTATTCTTTAAATCCAACTTCTCTTTCATATTTTATTTTTCTCATCCTACTTTCTTCAATCGAGAAACTTCTCATTCATTAGAACTAAAATCAACATTTATACCATTATTAACAAATTGGCAGGAACAAAATCAGGGAGAAAGAAGCAAAGATCACACATATTCAGAACTTAAATTCATTGATTCTACTTCCTAATTTTTTATTGATTTTAAGACAGCAATTACGGTTCCAGTAACAAAAAGCATGGATTCAAAAAAAATTTGATAAAAGTACATATCTTTTCCCCAACAAAAACTAATGACAGTCTCAGAAAGTACAATAATGAATATGCTACTCCTTTAAATGCACATATACCAGCACCCTAGAATGCTTTAGACCATATAATGCCTTAATTACTCTCCTACAGAATGTCAACCTGGAATCGGGCACTTGAAAATCTAAATTTTATTTCCTAAGTACACATGGCATATGCCTTCAAATTGAAAAAAATAAAACATAAAAAAGCTGTGTAATCTACCTTGAGATATATGGTAATCAAGTGCCCAGGAAGCAGGACTTCTTGATTTTGCAAGGAATCTGGGTTGTCAAGCACCGAAGTCTGATCCATCAGCGAAAAAAGTTTCTGCACCATGAATCTACAAAAGAAGAAATTTCAGAACTGATAGACAAACCTAAAATAATAGAGATTTATAGTGAGGAAGAGTGAAAAGTGAAAGCATGATCGAATTACAGAAAATTGAAGAAGTAGATCCCTTTCTTGAGAGGAATCTTCACCGCTCTAATAAAAAGTGAAGACACAGATGCAACATATACACCATCCTCTTAACAATTACTTTCTGAGATGATTAATCCCATTTGGTAAAATTAAATTTCTTTAACAGGGATCTTTTCCACAAAGAATGGCCATATGATTATCATCATCATACAAAAGTATAGTAGTGTTCACGGTTGTGCATGTTCATCATAAGAATGCAACATAAATTCTAATTCCATTGTCTTTGTAAGGGTGAATCTAGTAGGGGCATAACATATGGACAACGCAGATCAATGGATTGTTATGGTTAGTGACCACCCTTTACTTTCTTTATCAAAGGTATCACTCTTAATAAAAATTTGCACACGAGGTTTGGTAATTTTTTTTATAGTAGGCATATATATATAGATAGATATATAAATGTGTATATATATGTATAGAAAGAGAAAGGGAGAGTATCTAACATGAGCAGATTGAATTTGTCTTCATTCTTATCTAGGTGAACAAATATGTAGTCCTTGAGAACGGCATCTCCAACCTACCAAAAGAGAATGAATTAGCACATATGAACTATATGGGAATCCAAACAAATCACAAGTAGCTTGTCTGATTCAAACTCCTTTCTAGGAACAAAAGGAGAGTGAAAGATTGCAGATCATGACTTACAACTGAGTAAGGTTCATTCTCCAGTCCACCCATTAGAGGTAGGAAGTGCTCACCTGAAAATGATCAAGGGGATCACTCTACATACATCTGACATTATAAATCCTATCATAGGAAGACCATGAGAAGACACTAGTATGTTACCGATGTGTTCTAGACATTGACTACGAGTGAAAAGACCCAAGTCCACCACTTCATTTATAATAATTTGTGCCCTCTCACCAACAAGCTGAGTGCCAACAGCACCTTTCCCTTTCTCATTTTTTGCAGGATAACAGCATGTCAAACTCGCATAAAGTTCACTATCAGGAGTGTCAATGAGAGCCTAATAACGAAAAGTCAGAGTTATAATTTTGTTCAAGGAAAACATGATGGGAAGTATCATATATGCAGTATACAATTAGTTCAGATTGCGGAAATAGAACGGCACAAACTGATAAAAATATAGCTTGATGAAAAAAAATTAATGGAAATGCTTATGAGAAGAAGAGCCAACCAGAAGTTTCACCATAGACCTTTGACCATGACTAAAAGATTCTAGTCTAGTGCACAGTTACATCAAAGTAGATATAGCCAATTCAATAATACAGAAGATACAGATATGTGTGTGTGTGTGTGTGTGTGCGAGAGAGAGAGAGAGAGAGAGAGAGAGAGAGAGAGAGTAAAATTAGTAGTTTGAAAAAAACACCTTTAAAATAAGACCCACAGGAAGCAAGAACTCCTTCCCCTGAATCCTGCAAAATCAGGTAATACACAGTTTTTTCAATTAAATTATTATAAAAAACAATAAAAAATAAACAAACCAAAATCTATTGTAGAGTCAAACGTAAAACTGCTTACCAAACACCAAGTCTTGCACTTCCATTTTGCAGGTAGTACAATTTGACTGTTACAGAAGACTGATCATCTCTTGCACATCTAACATAACAGTAAAAGGGCATCAAATTAAATAAACATCATTAAAATTTTCTGAGCTAAAACTCCAAATAATTATAACCAAGGAAAATTATCAAATTTTATTCCAGATCCCAACCAAATTGGATTAGAAAACTGGATTTCAACATTCAACTGTTTAGCCAACTAATAACTCTGATGTAAAACAATATGCACAGGGAGATTCGAACTCAATTGAATTGTCAACCAAACCAAAATTGATAAATTTTCCTATATGTCAGATATACTAAAATAAACATATATAACCAACACTTATCTTTTGATGAAAGAAAATTTGGATGGCAAAAATCACCAAACTTGAAAACTTTGTGCACAAAACGTCAAAGTATTCTCTTTTAAAAAGAAATCCAATAATTATTGGACTGCATTTGGACTGGATACTTGCTGATTTAGCATATTGAATTGATACATGTAGTCAATCTTGAATTCAATCTGCATGCAAGCCTGCTTATAATGTATGCCAAGAGATTCACACTAATTACTACCAACACCAGAACAGGGAAGAATATAACAGCAATAACACATCTGCATGATTTAGAGATAAAACCTTATCACAACTGCTTTATCTGTATATCCTTCCTTTCGATCACGAAATGAATTGCGCACCGTACTCATTAGCTGTAAAACACATAAACATTAAGCTTCCCTTGTAACAAGGAAAATAAGTAACCAACTAGCTCAGTCAGCACATTAAGATATAATTCAAGGGGGCACACAAAAGCCAAAGTTTTATGGAGGCGCTTGCTGGTTGCTATTATTTGGGCCACATGGCTGGCCAAAATAAGAAAAAATTTAAGAAAAAAATTGGAGCAGACCATAAGTATTTATGAGATAATGGGGGTTAGCTCTCCCGCTCTTCCTGACTAGGGTGGACCCTTCAAGAGAGAAATAGCACCTTGGCCTATCACATTGCGTAACATAAAAGGTCCACTTACATAGTTACGCTTTGGTAATATAACAGGTCGAATAACTCTCTCCAGCCCATTTAAAATGAAGTAGCTATAACAACAGAAAAGGCATAACAATTAGAACTAACATAGCAGAAAATAAACTTAACAGAATATCATCTGAAAGGATAGACTAGTTACTGAAGACAGATAAACAAATTTACTTACCCACCCATTTCTGATGACTCTTCTTTGCAAGAAACTAACTGCTGAGGATCATAACCTCTTAAGTTGCAACACTTTGACTGCATTGCAAAAACCACACATCAAATGGTCACCCATCAAAAGAAAAATTGAAGTTGAAGGCTCCCACACAACATATTAGTTAAAAAATTAACATGCCCTAATGAGTTGACCATACTGCTCCTTGTTATTCCCTTCTTTCCTCTGCCAACCCCTCTACATCTTAAGCATCTTCCGAAATTTAACTTAGAACGATTAGACACTAATCAATGTCAAAGGAATCTAACAATGGTGTTCCTCAAATAAGATGTTAAATCATCTCAACCCCCAGCCCCATGACTCGAATTGAGACTGCTTTTCAAAAATCCATCCATAAAAATCATCAAGGGAAGTCTCAAAAATCAGACTAGACTCAAACGCGCCCCAAACACAAACCCAAAAAGCATACAACTCCAACCAAGCAATTTCAAGGGGGAGAAAATTTACTTATCCTTTTCTAATCAATGACTAGATAATAAATGGAGGATGAATTCACAGCACATCAACCTATTTTACAGTAAATGATCCCGGACTAAAATAAACTAAAACATTAAACGTAGAGGCGTCCAGTAGAGATGTGAATGACAGCAAAAGCAATGAGCAGGACATTGTGATAGAGATTCAAACATAGAATCTGTCACATACGTATATCCTAACCTTCAATACGAATACGAACAAATACATAATTTGTCAATTGAAAAAATGTACATTAACAGTAAAAGAAAGAAACGAAAAATGAACCATGAGCATGATGGGAAACTGGCCGAAATTGAACTGCTCTCTGATAGGAGCCTTATCCCCGCGCTGGAAGTAAATGTCTGCCAGCAACTTCCCCGTGTAGGAAATTCGAGTCTGCCGACACTGCATCAATAGACAAGACACACCCGTCAAAACACACACATATCCCTATATCATTTAAAAGACAAGGAAACCAGGTTTACTTCGAAAGGATAAAGAGGCTCGGTGCTCCGATCCTTGAGCGGCCGCCCTAGGATAGGATCGTCGGCGAACCAGAGTGGCAAAAACATTGTCAAGGAATAATTGCATAGCGATAGGAATTGAGAATTTGAATTTGAAATAATTAAAATTAAAATTAAGAGAATTGGATGAACGGGAAAAAAAGGATATTGCGAAGGGTTTCGCCGGTGAGGGGGTTGTTGACTTGGACGGGCTTGATGTCACGGAGCATGACGCCGAGGCCGGCGGCGACGAGGTAGTCGAAAGACTCGATGTGGTGGCGGAAAAGCTCGCGGAGGTGAGTCAGGTCCTCGGCGGCGGTCCTCCTCTTGTGCTGCTGCATCGTGTGGGCCCTTGCTTCGTCTTCTTCTTCTTCTTCTTCGATGGGTTTGTGAAGACGAGAGAGTTGTGTAGAGAGGGGCTGAGAGGTTTACAGGGGTTAGGGTTTTAGGTTTTAAGGGCGTTTGAAAATAGAAACTAGAAAAGTGACGGGGCACGTGTGATGTGAGTGGCAGCTAGCAAACCATCTTTTATACCCACCGCTATAAATCTTTTATTAATAAAACAAGAAAAATTCTAATTTTTAAATTACTAAAAAATACATAATGTATTAACTTTCACAAAATATATAAAGAATATTATCGTAATTTAGACACAAAACTAAAAACAAAATCATTCAAAATATTGTGGGATATTAGAAAAGAAATTATGAGTTTTTGCACGCACGTGTTGAAAGGCTAGTCTTTATAAATTGTATAAAATGATTACATTTTAGGATTGGTAAATTAACTTGCAAACTATCAAAAATTCATGATAGTATAGGTAAGTGAAAGAAGATTTTATTAGTGCGTGATAAAATATGAAATTGTGAAAGATATCGGGGGTTTGAATTTTTTGGGTAGCAAGCTCAGAAGATGGATGAGCATGTGCACAAGGAAATAGTGAAACACAGATTATTGAAGCTATGGATTCTGGCTCTTCACGATAGATTCTTTTACATTACACTACTCTTAATGGGGTCTAATATTAGAAAAGCAATAAAAACACAAGAATGATACAATACTTATATACTTAAATGTCCAATGCAACCCTATTCTAAGTCTAGAAGTCTACAACATCACACCATTGTATTGTTCCTAATTATTTTTTTTATCTCGCACTGATTATAGGGGATAAATCTCTTAGAGCATCTCCCACTATAAGGTAAAATTGGTAAGGTATAAGCTATGTTCGAAATATCGGCGATATCACCGATATATCGCCGATATATCACTGATATTTCGAATCCGATACGATAAGAGTATATCGGTCAATACAAAAATGATGGTCAACGGTCAAATATCGGTCAAACTTTGATTTTTTATTATTTTTTCAATTTTTATTTAATTTTTAAATATTTATTTCCTCTTTTTTTTGAAAAACTTATATGTTTTTTTTCATTTTTTCATATATATTTTTAATTTATATAAATTTTAAATATATATGATGAATTTCAAGACTAAATAATCATTCTTAAATACCTATTTTTATTATTAGATGTCGTTCGTGTACTTTAATTGTCATTAAATCAAGTATTTATTTTCTTTAGTTTACTTAGTACCGTTTTTTTAGTTTATTTGGTACATATTGAAGTATAATTTTATAAATTTTATTGAAAATAAGCAAATCCGATAAAACCGATATATCCCCGATAAAACCGATATATCCCCCGATATATCGTTTTACCTCTCGACCGATACGATGCCGAAAACGATATTTAGACCATTGGGTATAAGTGATATATGGCTTACCACTTTAGCATATTCCTTAGCATCTCTTTTGCCTTTTGTTTTTAAGCTCCCACCATAAGGTATAAATGGTAAGGTATACCGTATACATAGAGTTTTTGGATGACAACGGCTATTAATTGAATCCTGATTGAAAAAACAACTACTATTTTTTTTGTCAATATCTATAACGGCTAATTAACGGACATTTTTGAAAATTCTATATAAACACATATTCACCACATCAAGAGGTGATGATGATCTTTAGAAGTACTAAATTCGGTGATTAGTGACTTCTTTTAATATTTGTGTATTATTTAGTTATTTTACTTTTATACATCAGTGTGTATGGTACTTTTTCCGAGCTCGGAGGTCATCCTCGAGAAGATTTTGAAGATGCTGTTAATTATCGTTTATAAATCATAAGTAATTATTATACATTAAAATAATTTAACTCGATCATATTCAATATTGGGCTCATATGAAAGAGCTCACTGCGAGGTTCATGATGGTACAATAGTTATTTGTAAAAATAAAATTAAGCATGGTATTTATGGAGAAAATTAATATGTAACTAAAATTAAAATGGATATAATTGAAATATTAGAAAAAGTATGAGGATAGATTAGGAAAAAAAATGAAAAATAATAAAAATATAACCAATTTACCTTACATAATGGAATACCATAGATAGTATTACACTGTTCACATAAGTCAAAAAAGAATTGGAAAATGTATATTGATGGTTTTAACTTATGGTGGGAGATGGTCTTACGGTATAGTTTTCAGCTTGGGCATAGATGACAACTACAGCCCTCTAGTCTGTAACAAAGCTGCATTCTCTTTTTATTTCTCCTTGTCATAAGAACAAGACCAGCTTAGTCTACCTTTTCTGTTTTGAATGTTATAATACTATAATTGGAAAAGTAATAATCTCTGCCTTTTCTCTTGATAGAATTATTTTTCCTCGAGGCTCTTTATTAATCAAAATAGATTATGAAACTGTACGCACACATCTCATCACCCAAACTCTCCACTGATCACAAGAACCTAGCTTCTGCATATAATCTCCTCGAGGAAGTTCCACTCACCTCGATCATAGGTTTTCATCATATCTAGTTTCAACCCTCCAAATCTCACTTTATCTCATTACCTCCTCTTCAAGAAATGGGAAATCTCGAAAGTGGCCAAGGAGTTATCAAAGATCAGTTTCCCAAGTACAAAAGCCGACTGATAAGGTAATATTAAGCCCTCGAGGAGAGGCTTAAGTCTATTAGCAACCACACTTGACCCGATTTTGTAGATAACATTACAAAGGCTAATCGGAAGAAGTTATTGAACACTCTCTGGTTTTTTTAATTTAGGGATCAGTGTGACATTAGTGCAATTGATCAACCTCATCTGGTCATCAGAGTCGACAAAAGCTCTAACAGCCATTGTAACATCATTGCCGACAATGTTCCAAAAGTACTTGTACAAAGATGGAGCAAACCCATCAGGGCAAGGAGTTTTCGAGGGGTGCATTTGTTTAAGAGCTTTATACACCTCGTCCATAGAAATATCTCCCCCAAGCAACTTGTTCATATCCTCATTCACATAACTTGACGTAACCGAAGTAACAAAGTCCATAACTCCATATTTGATGGATCAAAATCGTAGTGAATAGGTCCCTATACTGTCTTAAATAAGTATATATGATAATATTTATATTTGAGAAATTAACATGACCAGTATGCAGGTATGACACACATGAATTTTTGAAAAGTTCAAACTTTTTACTTTTTTGTTACAGTCTCCATTTTCTGATATGATACCTGTATATTAGCTACATTGTTCTTTTATTCAAGTTGAATTGCGTTGGTATTAGTATAGCAAGTTCAATCTCGGATGTTATAAGAGTTTGTGATGACTGATGACAGCCTTCGGTGCATGCCTTCCCAAAGAATAACATTTCATTACATCAAGACAAGTATTAACAAGCTTCCTTGAACCAAGCCCACCCAAAAAGATAGACATTAGGCAAATAATTCCCTTCATAGTTTCAGACTTTGGGAGTCCTAAGGATACCTAATATCCTAGCAATTCATCAACAAGAAAACATTGAACAAGAAATTAGAAGAAAATACTCTGAATTTGTGGCTGTAGTTTTAAACCTCTAGGATTTTTGATTGGCGCAAGAAACGTGTGTAGAAGAGTGAAGAGCAACAATACTAAACCACACAACAGACTTCTCATACTAGAGTTTGAAATCCATTTGACACAAAATTCCCCCTTATGGATTACAGTGTTATTGTCATACAATACAAAGCCGGCCTTGCATTAGTTACCTTGACTGCTAGCTAGAACCCCTTATTATTTATGCTCTAATCCTTCTCTGATGCCACAAATAACTTCATGTAGGTACCTTTTTCAAGAGGCTAGCTTCACGGAGAGCCTGGAATTTGGTGATATGTTTGTCTCTGGGAGGCCAATTCTCTTTGATCACAGGAGCATCTGCAAAAATCTTTCTCCATTCTGATAACAATGGAAGCTCATCTTCTATTATCAGTTTCATGCTAGTTACCTCTTCAAGCACATCAACATATTCAGTTAGCCATCCAAGTGCAATATCTGCAAATCCAATATGGTCTCCCCCAAAGAATCTCTTCCCCTTTAGCTGCTCTTCCAAATACTTCAAGTTCTCATTGGCCTTCACAATACCTTCTTCTTGCTCTTTTCCTTCACTTATAAAGGCGTCCCAAATTGATGGCAAAACCTTCATGTAAGATCACAAGCCTAATTAGATGATCAACAAAACTGATCGAGTTCTCCCTAGAAATTAATCATCTCTTGTACTATATATCATCAATCTTAACCTGCATATACGTGTCTAGTTTTCAAACAGATAATGATTAATATATGAAATAGAAGTAGTTTAGCAAGAAAAGTGTTACCTTCTCATCACCAAATTTGGCCCAAAAGCGAGCAGCAGCTCTTTCATGAGGATCTTCAGACAGGAAAGGGTTATGTTTCCATGTTTCTTCAATGTATTCAAGAATTACAAATGATTCAGCAACTGCTTTTCCATTGTGTACAAGCACTGGAATTTTCTTATGAACAGGGTTGTATTGAAGGAGCAAAGGGCTTTTGTTTGAGAGATCCTCAATGATGGTATCATACTGAACATCTTTGATCTTCAGTGCCCAAACTACTCTCAAAGAAAAGGGGCTTGACCATCCCCTAAAGAGCTTGACTTCTGCCATTATTGTTGGAGGAGCTGTGAGAGCACTCAGAGCAGCTTGGTGCCTTTTAATGCAAAATTTGGACTAGGGAAATTTGCTCTTGTCACCCTATCTATCATTGTATTTATCATTCTGACCTTCTTTGTTGCTATATATGAGTTAGGCCATTATAAATGGAAAATGCTCATATTAAGTTTGATCGATCAATGCTTAGTGCTTAAGGTAGTAGTGAGTAAGTGACAAGCAACAGTTAACCTCTAGAGGAATTTTAGTCAGGTTGAGCTCGATTTTTGAAGGTTCAGATGAGAAAACTACACCTTCCTTCCTTTTTTTTTTTAAGGACACCTTCCTTCCTTAGATTTGGAGAAAAAAAAACTATATTTGGGTAACATCAGTCTGGTGATTGTAGTACGTAAAATAGGTTTTTACTTTAGTTTTTACTATTTAAAATTAAAAAAAATGACCAATTCATACAAATTTGGACTTTTATCAACAATTTAAATGACAAAATTCAAAATGTAATCATTCACTCTAAGAGTGCCTACAACTATTTATTTTCTATTTTTGGTAAAATTGTGGGCTTCTTTAATTCGTTCTACTATTTTCTTATTTATAGAGAAAAATAATCTTAAAAATATCTCCCAGATAGAAACAAATTGGCAGCTTGAAAATGATACTAAACAACCCAACTGTTTTGTGTTGTCGATCTCTCTCATCCATATTGCGTTTGGGTTAACCAAATTCTTTCCTTCTCATAATTCGCATCAAATCTCTTATATCCATGAAGTTTAGCTTCTTTCTAGGTTTAAAGTCCGATGCTTTTGGCGTCATGGGAAATATCCTCCTTTTTGTTTTTTCTTTTGATTTTACTAATATTGAGAGTACGCAATTGATGTCTTAGGCTCGAAGTGTTAGTGTTAAAAATCGTTAGGTTAGACTCAAGATAGTTACTATGCTTTAGTTTTTTTATTTTAGTATCTTTCCGTTTTTCTTTCGGATTTTTTCAGATTTTAATTTGTATAATAAATGTGTTTTTACGCATTTATTTACTTTTTAGGTTAGTTTATATAAGAGGTGGCCTGACATCTTTGATATTTAATTCTTGTAGTCGCGTATGGCTTAACGCCAAATTCATTTCTCTTAAAAATAAAAAGATTCTTGTACATTACACTACTCTTAATGGGGTCTGATATTAGAAAAAACAATAAAAACAAGAATGATACAATACTTAAATGTCCAATGCATCCCTATTCTAAGTGTAGAACATCACATTATTGTATCACATTCCGAATTATTTGTTGTCTCTCGCAAATCGCAATGATTATAAGGGATAGATCTCTTATGGTATAGTTCAGCTCGAGCATAGATGACAACTATGGTGCTTTCGGGGAATGCAACTACTGCCTCTACTTTGTAACCAAGCTATTCTCTTTTTCTTTTCTTTTTTCTTTCTTTGTCATTAGAACAAGACCAAATTGGTCTCTGCCTTTTCTGTTTTTAGTGTTATAATACGATAATTGGAAAAGTTATAATCTCTGCCTTTTCTCTCGATGGAATTATTTTTCCTCGAGGGCTCTCCATTAATCAGAATAGAGTATGAAACTGTATGCACACATCTCATAACCCAATTTCTCCACCGATGGTCACAAGAACCTAGCTTCTGCATAATCTCCTCGGGGAAGTTCCACTCACCTCGAACATAGGTTTTCATCATATCTAGTTTCAACGCTCTAATTAAATCTCACTTTATCTCTTTCCTCCTCTATAAGAAATGGGAAATCTCGAAAGCAGCCGAGGAGTTATCAAAGGCAAGTTTCCCAAGTACAAAAGCCGACTGATAAGGTGATATATATTAAGCCCTGGAGGAGAGGCTTAAGTCTATTAGCAAGCACGTTTGACCCGATTTTGTAGATGGCATTACAAAGGCTAATCGGAAGAAGTTGTTGAACACTCTCTGGCTTTTTTAAAAAAAAAAATTAGGGATCAGTGTGACATTAGTAGTACAATTGATCAACCTCATCGGGTCATCAGAGTCAAGAAGGAGCAACCCATTAGGTCAAGGAGTCTTCGAGGGGGTACATTTGTTTAAGAATTTCATACACCTCGTCCATAGAAATATCTCCCCCAAGCAACTTGTTCGTATCATCATTCACATAACTTGACATTATAACCGAAGTAACAGAGTCCATAGTTGATAGATGAGAAGTAGTGAATAGGTCCATGTAATAATTGAGGACAATTTCTTCCAATTCTTCCTCACTCGTACAACAAATACCTTGCTTGTTGAACAGTCCTTTAATTTAGAATTTTCTTCTTTATGTTGCTAGCACTCTATATTTCTAAAACTCTTCCTCCTTCAGTAACAACTCCTTAAGCTTATCTTCTAACACAGTCCTCTCCGATTGCTGTGGGGCAGATACATAGCAAGCCTTGTTATATATAGCAGAATCATAGAACAATTAAGGTCAATTTTTCTCGAAGCTTCGTGATGTCCTACTTCAGCTTAACAAAACGCTCTTCACTCCATTCAATCGGAGCAAGCCTAGCTAGTTTGTTTGATCTTGTTACAGACCCTTTGAAAAGGTTCATCACCATGACCATTGCTCCAGCCCCTCTCTACAATCTGACTACACTCATCATCATGTCACTAAAGCTCTTCAAAGCTTAATATTTTCTTCCTCTTTAGTACAAAATATTGTTTCATCAAACTGTACCGTCTTAAATAAGTCAATATGAACGTTTATATTTGAGAATTAACAAGACCAGTATGCAAGTATGACACATGAATTTGTGAAATGGTTCAAAACGTTTTACTTTGTTGTTAGTTTTCCATTGTTACGTGCATTTGTAACATGCTCGGCTGGATGAATTATTCGTGGTCGGCCAATTTCTATCTAATAATGCTTGTTTGATGAAATAAATATCAATGTGGCGCCAATAAATTATCAAATGTGTACTTTGCTGTGATAACACCTTTAGATTCTCCCTTACACTTGATGTTATGTTCGAAGAGCTCCAGCCCATTTTTATGATAACTGTATATTAGCTACATTGTTCTCTTATTCAAGTTGCGTTGGTATTAGTACTATAGCAAGTTCAATCTTGGATGTTATAAGAGTTTGTGATGACAGCCTTCTGGTGCATACCTTCCCAAAGAATAGCATTTCATTACATCAAGGCAAACAAGTATTAACCGTTAAAAGCGACAAGCGTGGCCCGTGTACCAACTGTACCGATATTGTCCCAACTTAGCTACCTCACAGGTGTTGGGTTTTAATCACAAAAGGCCTCGGTACAATTGATTATTATCCACCCACTTATAAGCTTTATTTTCTTTATCACTTCTTAGATGTGAGATCTCTCCTCTCCAACATTAATAAGCTTCATTGAGCCAAGCCACCCCAAAAGATAGACATTTGGCAAATAATTCCCTTCATAGTTTCGGACTTTGGGAGTCCTTAAAATACCTAATATCCTAGCAATTCATTAGCAAAATCTTTAACAAGAAATTAGAAGAAAGCACTCTGAATCTGAGGCTATAGTTTTAAACCTCTAGGATTCGTGATTGGCACAAGAAACGTATGTAGAAGAGTGAAGAGCAACAATGGTTTAGTATTGCACAACAGACTTCTATCTCATACTAGAGTTTCAAATACATTTGACACAAAAAGGAAATTCCTCCTTATGGATTACATTGTTATTGTCACACAATACAAATCCTTGCATTAATTACCTTGACTCCTAGCTAGAACCCCTTATTATTTATGCTCTAATCCCTCTCTGGTGCCACAAACAACTTCATTTAGGTACCTTTTTCAAGAGGCTGGCCTCACGGAGAGCCTGAAATTTGGTGACAAGTTTATCTCTGGGAGGCCAATTCTCTTTGATCATAGGAGCATCTGCAAAAATCTTTTTCCATTTTGATAACAATGGGAGCTCATCTTCTGCTATCAGTTTCATGCTAGTTACCTCTTCAAACACATCCAAATATTCAGTTAGCCACCCAAGTGCAATATCTGCAAATCCAATATGGTCTCCCCCAAAGAATGTCTTCCCCTTTAGCTCCTCTTCCAAATACTTCAAGTTATCCTTGGCCTTCACAATCCCTTCTTCTTGCTCTTTTCCTTGACTTATAAAAGCGTCCCAAATTGATGGCAAAACCTTCATGTAAGATCACAAGCCTAGTTAGATGATGAACAAAACTGATCGAGTTCTCCCTAGAAATTAATCATCTCTTGTACTATATATCATCAATCTCAACCTGCATATATGTGTCTAGTTTTCAAACAGATAATGATTAATATATGAAATAGAAGTAGTTTAGCAAGAAGAGGGTTACCTTCTCATCACCAAATTTGGCCCAAAAGCGAGCAGCAGCTCTTTCATGAGGATCTTCAGACAGGAAAGGGTTATGTTTCCATGTTTCTTCAATGTATTCAAGAATTACAAATGATTCAGCAACTGCTTTTCCATTGTGTACAAGCACTGGAATTTTCTTATGAACAGGGTTGTATTGAAGGAGCAAAGGGCTTTTGTTTGAGAGATCCTCAAAAATGGTATCATACTGAACATCTTTGAGCTTCAGTGCCCAAACTATTCTCAAAGAAAAGGGGCTTGACCATGTCCTAAAGAGCTTGACTTCTGCCATTATTGTTGGAGGAGCTGTGAGAGCACTCAGAGCAGCTTAGTACCTTTTAATGCAAAACTCGGACTAGGGAAATTTGCTCTTATCTCCTTATCTATCATTGTATTTATCATTCTGGCCTTCTTTGTTGCTATATACGACTTAGGGCATTATATATGGAAAATGCTCATAGATAGAAAAGTACACCTTCCTTCAATCCTTCCTCAGCTTTGGACAGAAAAACTATTTTTGGGTAACATCTGTCTGGTGATTGTAGTAAAATAGGTTCTTAGTTTTGTTTTTACTATTTAAAATTAACTCCACCACAGTGAAGGATAAAAATAAAAAGAGCCAGACTGATTGACAAATGGGAAGTACATTGGTGGTGGAATTGAGTTTTCAGAAAATGGAAGGATTAGAGTATGTAAATAGTTTGTATTGTTATGTAACTATGTACGTAAGGGGTGATGTAACTAGAGAAGGGTTTTGTTTTTTTTGTTTTTGTTTTTCTCTTTGGAACTTGGATATATTGTGCAGCCAGCTTTGGAAGAAAATGTCCCATAAATTCTCTTGTTAATATCTACATGGTACTATTTCCACAACATCTTGAATTGAATATCTCCAAGGACTTGACCAAAAGAAAAAAAATATATATATATATATATATATATATCTCCAAGGCAGAAAATGTCCTCTAATATTAGATGGGTAGCCTTCTAACACAGGCTTTCAAAAACTGAATTTTGATGGCTTTGTGCGGCATAATAATCATAGTGTAAGCCTGCAAGATTTTCAAAATAATCACGGTGAACTTGGTTTGGCGACTTCAAATGATTTGCGCATCATTGATACTTTTTCTAGGATTCAACATTTCATTTTGATTTTTGTGCCGGATCTGCTTAGATTCTTATAATTATTGGATTAAGTATGAGAATAGTTATAAGTTGCTTGCATCATCCTTACTCAATCCAATGTTTGAAACAATTTCAAGCAAATCCAAGGAGAATAGTCAATATTGTTCTTCTATCAGAGACCCCGAGGTCAAGAGACTCCTAAACTTTTATTGATGCTGTATTAAGGAAGTTTCAAGTAGGTGAAATTGTGTTCTTGCTCATCATACTTATGAGTTATGACGAATAATGATCATTAGCATTTTCGCAAAGTAGGTAAAATTCCTAACAATGTGTTCTTCCTTAAACTACAAGCCGAGCATTTTATCTTAACAATGTGAGTTCCAGATATTTTAAAGAGTTTCTAATTAAGATTTTTCGTTGTTGGTCGAAGATAAAACATTTGGTATTGAGTGACTAAACATTTAATTCACCATATTTTTTGTTTTCTATTTTTGGTAAAATTGTGGGTTTCTTTTATTCGTTCTACTCTTTCCTTATTTATAAAGAAAAACAATCTTAAAAATCTCTCTCAGATAGAAAGGAAACTGAACAGCCCAACCGTTGCTGCGTTGTCGATCTCAACTCATCCAGATTGCGTTCGGGTTAACCAGGTTCTTTCTTTCTCATGATTCACATCAGATTCTCATATACCCATGAAGTTTAGCTTCTTTCTGGGTTTAAAGTCAGATGCTTTTCAACTAGTTTCATGCTCTTTGTTGATGGGTTTTGAGTACAATGACTTTAACAGTTTAACTCAACTCCGCTTCATCAGTGTGTCATCAAATTCATCATTTCTCGTATCTCATATTCGCAAATATTAGATGTGAGACATGATGAACTTGTGGAGTATATTGAAGCTTAGCTTGACACATAGTGAGGATTAATTGGGAGAGAGATTTAGCTTCCACTATGGAATTGGAAATTTAAATGTAATTATAACTGCTGTTGTATTATTTGTATATACACTGGAAGGGATTGAAGAAATGAAAGCAAACAGAGAAGTTAATTGTTGTTTAGCTGTGCCACTGAGAAAGAGATACATTCTTTACGGGTGAGTAGAGTGATATTAAATTGTTGGTAATAAGTTTGATAAAGAGTGGATGAACTAAAACATGAGTAGGGGGAACTATTTATGTGTCTGGAAGCGCGACACCTTTTTCATATCAGATGCCACCATTCTAGAGTGTGAAATCTATCATTGTTTCAATTTGTGAATTGAGTTTTTGACTCCGCGGGACAGTTGAGGTGTTCATTTCAAGCTTTCATTTTCCCAGACTTGGTTCGTTTGAAATGTTTAATTTCTGATTGTGCATTGCATTATTTGGTAGCATGTAAGTATTGCAGTTGCAGCTTTCTGGTTGGTTATTCGGGAAGGATGTTCCTTTGTTGCTTGTAGAACGTTGAAAGCCTTTTTTAATGTAGCTAAAATATAAATTTGAAAAGGTTTCAAGGAGTTTGGTTAATTGTGTGTTTGTTTTCTGACTGTTGGTATTTTCTAAAATTTCTGGTTGATGGATTTGGCTAAACTTCAATTATAATCTTGTTTTCTCTGGTATCTTATGAAGTAGGTCTCGACATGTTCTCTGAGGTGGAACTGGTCAGGGGTGTGGCCGTCCTTGCTGAGAAACTAGATAAAGACAGTCCAGATACTTCAAAATCTGTTATAACAACACAGCTTTTGAAGGGCTTGTTAAAAGAAAAGGCTAGCAAGGATCATGGGTACTTCCTAAAAGTTACTGCTTTGAAGAAGATAGGAAATGGACAGATTTCAGGCGACTTAAGAAAGATGTTGTTCCCTGTAGCTTTTAGTTGTCGCACATTCATACCGCGCCAGGGGGAGATTTTGGAGGGAGTTGTTTATCAGGTGCATAACCTTGGGGTGTTCATTCGATGCGGACCTCTTAAGCATGGTTATCTGTCAGCTCGATTGATGCCAAATTACCACTACGCTGGTGGGAGAAATCCATTCTTCTACAGAGGTGACCTTGCAAAGATAGAGAAGGAAGTTGTGGTTCGATTCAGGGTGCTGGCTACTAGATGGATAGAGAAGAGGAGAGAAATGAGGAAGGAGTTTGTCATGATTGTTAGTATAGTGGGTGATTCGCTTGGCCCTGTTTGTGGTCCTCATGAATCAGATTTCTAACCACTTAAACTGTACAAAGGCTTCTGTAAATCAAAATGACTTGGGAATATGACTACTGTCATCTTTAACTAAGATGCTTATGAAACATGATATCTAAATTCTCTGTTGTAGACATGGGTTTTCAAAATCGTTTGTTGTACATAATTGAATGACATACTTCATACATGTGTGCTACATGTACCGAGTGTTGGTTGGATTGCTTTCTTCCTTTATGAGCAGTATAGGAAGTAACGGGAACTTGGGGAAGTGTTAATTACTAGTTCTGCAAGATACACCTCGTATGTTCATATTGGTGCTACTGTGAAATTGGTAGGCGACTTGAACCAATTATTCATTTTTTTGTTTAGTGATGATTTATAATGGTTGCCTGGAAAAATCTTAACTAGACTGAAACAAGTGGCCAAATTACTATATGATGCAAGGAGCAATATAGGGCATAGTGTCACGGACCTAGCCAATCGGCTGCCACACTTGGTCTGTGTGGCGCTCCATCCCCGTGGAGCCAGCCTTATCCAACGGGGCAATGCACTGGTTTTGCCCTGTCTTGGGCTCATCAGGGGATCGGCTCTAGACCCCAACCTCTGTGTAGGGTGGGCAACTCGCCTCTTCAACGTTAAGCTCTCCGAATTGAACCGGGTCGGCATGTCTGAACCCCTCGGAAAAGAGCAGCCATATATCTCCAACACTTTTAATCTTGGAGCAAAACTCACATATGCTTGATGTTCTTATAACCAGCAACGCCCACGATTGATACTCCCGAAAACGAGACGTGACATTCTCCCCCACCAAACTTGGTGTACGTCCTCGTACACGGTATCCTCACTTGCGGCCCGCGTATCCCTTGTACTCCCGCGATGCCTAGAGTGACGAAAATGAGTTCACAAAGATCGCCCAACAATGACTTCGCGCCGGATTTCTCGTCTTGGACTTTGCCACGAAACCTCTCGTCTGGTCCTCCCTTCCGGAGGTGACCCTGCATACTCGACTCCCCCGCAGAGCCCCCCGTATCTTGGGGACACGGCGACACGCGTGAGCGTTTGGCGACACAACGACAACGATGTTGAGGCGGCTCTGATACCACTTGTCACGGACCTAGCCATTCGGCTGCCACACTTGGTCCGTGCGGCGCTCCATCATCATGGAGCCAGCCTTATCCAACGGGGAAATGCAGTGGTTTCGCCCTGCCTTGGGCTCATAAGGGGATTGGCTCCAGACCTTAACCTTTGTGTAGGGCGGCCAACTCGTCTCTTCGACGTTAAGTCCCCGACTAGCGATAAGCTCTCCGAATTGAACCAGGTCGGCATGTCTGAACCCCTCGGAAGGAGCAGCCATATATCTCCCATATTTTTAATCTTAGAGCAAATCCCACATATACCTGATGTTCTTATAAACAGCGACGCCCACGATTGACACTCCCGAAAACGGGACGTGACGATAGACTAACCAAAGTCCAAATATAAATCCGAACCAAAACGCATTAAAAGAACAGAACGAAAGGTCGCATCTTTCCTCACAGTGCCACGCTGCCACCACCACAGCAGCTATTTGGAGTCTCTTGTGCTCTGTCTCAGGCGAAGCTTGCATGTCTGAAAAGGTTATACCTTTTGCTTCCATATTTTGCATGACCCTAAGCTTTCATATTTTTTTTCTTCTCTACTTTGTTGTCTGGTCTAATGTACTTGAGATATCTGATTTGGGTTTGTGAATTATGGTTTGTTCTTAGAATCCCAAATGAAATTTGTTTGTGTGATTGGGTTTCTGTTTGTTGGTTAAAATTGGGCTGTGTCATACTGAAGAAAGATTGGTTCTTGGATTCTTGAGTAGGTGAAAGAGTAAAGATGGATTCTTTTCTTGTTTAGATTGAGGGTGAATGGTGGGAATTTGAAGAAATGGGTTTTCTGTTGTTAGTTTAAAATGGGCTGTGTGTCTACCTGACCAAAGATTGAGTCTTTTTCTCATGGAAATTGAGGCTTGTAGAGAATTTGAAGAAAATAATAAAGCTGCGTGGTTTTTTAATTTGGTCGGTTTTTTGACTCCATTTATTGAAATTTGCTTATTAGCCACTCTAACTAAATCTCTCCAGCTGATTTTAAATCATGAGGCTAATGGTCCTATTGTTATCATTACTGACTTCCTTTTGCCTTATTCTCATTACTAACTATATTTCATTACTGATATCAACAAGCATTTGCCTGGCCCGCATTTTGAGCTGCCCTCTGAAATTCTATCAAACTTATAATTCAGGTACATAATGGCGACGAATGTTTATCATATTATTCTTACCACTTCAAACATGCTTATGATTTGTTGCTGACTTGAATGAACTTGAATATGGAAAGTGACTTGGAATTAAGAGGCAACTAGGATCGTAGCCATCAGATAGGATTCATGAATTTTAGGTTTGCTGAACCAGCTGTGGAGTAATGATACCTTGTTATTATTGTGGGTATACTATCGTATCGCATCCCTTTAGGCGTATTGATTGTTTCAGTTTCTGATTCTAAAGTCCATCTCAGGAAGAAGGATAACTAGTTATGTCAACATTTTCTTGTACACTCTTCAATCTTCCAAAGAACAACTGTCATTTATAATTCTCCAGAACCGGAGCTATATAACCTTCTTTGATTTATCTTTTGATGTGGTTCTTATCTCTTACTACAATCCTTAAGAACAACTTCTCTCCTTCCCCATAACCTTGTATCTTTGCTTTTGTATTGGGGTTCAAATAAAGGTTACATGACTTCATCTACAATCCAACTTTCAGCATAATTAACAGTTTTCATATCTAGGAATCATATTCCACTGGGTCTTTTATCCCCTTAAAATTAATACTTAGCATCTTTATAAAGTCTAGAATGTTATTACCTGTTGGACCGTATTTGTTTTTTTTTTTTGCATCATTTGTTACCAAGGAACACATCATTAGGTAGTATTTTTTTTATCTGTTCAAAATATACGTTTTAAGGCACTAGAAGAACTCTAGCTGGGCTGTCAGGGGCTTTAAAAATATAAATTCAAGTCATTTACATCTTAGAAGAAAGAAAAGAATATGTCGCCATTCATTGGCTAAACCGTGCTTTTGAGCTTTCATAAATTGTTAAGTCACTTTCTAACTTGATACTTCAGGTCTTGAGGTCCCTTTGGGCCAGGGGCCGCAGGCGCCTACTGAAGTAGAGAATTTAAAAGAAATTAATAAACAAATAATACTTTTCATCTGTTGCATAATTTTTTATATTATGAAATGGCTAGTCCCCACATATGTTGGATTGCTTACTGCACTGCATAACCCAATGTATGAAAGCTATAAACCATCTTCTTGAAGGCATGATTAAGGGGAATTGTTAGGCTTTCTATGTCTATCTTGTATATAAGTAGATCAAACTCACATTTTAGTAAAAGGGTTGTATTATATTTTAGTGGGTTTTTTTATAGCTGCCATTACTGAATGCTTGTTTAGATATGGGTTTTATTTTTTTAATTTTTTTGGGCATTTGAGTACATGAATTGAATCCATTACCTTGATAACCTTTTTGTTAGTAACCCCTGTTATCGTTTTTTTTTTAACTTAAACCTCCAGTCCATTGAATATAGTGTTATATTGAGGAAAACTACGTAGCAAATTGTTCATTTGGTCTATGAGATTTTGTCATCTGATTAATCGTTTGTAAATATGTGTTCTGTAGATACCTTTTTGGGCACTAGAAGTCTGGCTGGGCAGTCAGGGGATTTAAACATATGTCCAAAATCATTAACTTTGAACTTTCTAGCAATTGGCAGTCACTTGCTAACTTGATACTTCAGGTTCTTGTGGTGGTGGGGGTTTGAAGTCACTTGCGAACTTCCCTATATATGTTGGCTTTTTTTTTTTTCAATGGAGTGCAGACCAAGTTGAATGTTTGAAATTTGGAAATTTATTAAATATAACTGTAATATATAAAGAAGCTTAGCTTTCTGAAGGCATGACAACGGGGATAGTTTTGTGATGCTTTAGGCTTTCTAACTTTGTCCTGTATAATGTAAGTAGGACAGAACTCGCATTTTTATAAAGGTTGTAGAATACATATTTTAGTGGGTAGTCAATATCGCCATTAGTTAATTCTTGTTTAGAAATGGGGTTGTTCTGTTTTTTTTTGGCATATACATGAGTGGATTCCATAACCTTGGTAACCTTGATGTTAGTAATCCCAGTTATCAGTTTTCAGCTCAACCTTGGTAATCTTCTTAGGTGTGGATTCAATTGTCTCTTGATGGTTCATAGTTCTTGTTGCTGATAGCATGCCTCATACTTAATTGATTAGTCTCTCTTTGCATGTTTTATAATGTCTCAGATGTAAATGTTGGGTACTTTCTTTTGGAGGTATGCTGCTATCTTCGGTGAGTTGTGCTAGTTTAAGCTTAAAATTCAGGTGTCAGATTCATAGTAGTAATGCTAAACTGTTCTCCTCCAAAACTTTTAAAAATACTAGTTGATTAAAAGGATAGGTTCAGGAGGAATTAAAAAGTAGTTCTTTGTCTATGTAACCAATCTCTCTTTGGCTCTTTTGAAATTTGGCCTGGGGATAAATTTGGGCTAGTTATATACAATTTGACAAGAATTTAGGGATACAAGCTGATGTACAATTGGTTGCTGCTTCATTCTTTATTGTCTGACAGGTAAAAGAAAGACAATGTTTCTCAAAACTGAGTTGCAGGGGAATGTTGTAATCCCTGCTGAAAGCTTGGATGCAAAGGGATTGATGCTCCAAAAGGCAATTTTTGTTCGGCTGCTGGATGATTTTGCAAAGAGAAAGGCTACCAAAGACCTCGGATACCTTCTTGCTCTTAAAACTGTGGAAAAAATAGGAGAAGGAAAAGTCAGGCAGCATACTGGGGATGTGCTTTTTCCAGTTACATTTAGTGCCATCTCCTTTAAGCTTTTCAGAGGAGAGATATTAGAGGGAGTGGTGCACAAGGTGCTCAAGCAGGGAGTTATGTTGAGATGCGGTCCAATTGAGAATGTATATCTCTCTTCTTCAAAAATGCCTGATTTCAACTATGTTCCAGGGGAGAATCCTGTCTTCTATAATAATGTGTCTAAGATTGAAAAAGGTGTCACGCTACGTGTCATTGTCATTGGAGCCAAGTGGCTTGAGGCAGAAAGGGAATTTCAGGCATTAGTTGGCTTACATGCTGATTATCTAGGACCAGTTCCTTAGTGTGATTCCCTTTTACTTGTGACCTGGAAGGATGCTTTGTTTCAAACCGAGTTAACAAATGTGGCTTGGATTACTCGTATTAAGTCATCTTGTTGGCCTTAACAGTGCTGTTTTTATGTTAATATGCCTTTGTAAATTCCATGGTTTCGGTAGAAACTGGTTCATCTAGATTACCAAAGTTTGTACTGTTGTCTCTAGAAACTGGTAGACTAGTTCTATATATTTTAGCGTTTAACTGCATAATGATATGACTTATCTTATGTTCAAATTTTATGTAGACACAAGAAATTTAATGAAGTAAATCATCTTCATTAAATAATTAAATCTACCAAGAACTTGAAAAAATTGCACACGTGGCTCAAAAGTCAACAAAGTTGGTGCGGATCCGAATAAAACTCGTGTCAGCACATAAATAGATGATCGTAATCAAAACTACGTGATTTCGATTTAATTGACGATTAAAATGGTAATCGGACATTTGATTAAATTAATAAATTGCTTTACGGTTATAATTAAATCAATTATTAGAATCTGTTTAATTTAGTTATTCTCATAACAAATTTTAAATTAATCAGAAAATACATATTGATTTAATTATACAATTAAAGAAATATTATTATTTTAGTGTTATTAAAATATTCTATTAACACTATAAATACCCTTCCAACATAAAGAGAAGGGGGATTTTTTTGGAGAAGAAGAGAGAAAAATCACTTGAGCAAGATCACTCTCGAGAAATCCCGAAGTCTCCCAAAGAATTTATTCTACCTTTTCTGAAGAGGCATATATGCTATACCATAATCCCATACAAAATGAGCGCCTAGGAAAAAAAGGCCATAAGCAGATAATGAAGAACCGTAGGACTGAATTACTTGGGATGCCTGTGCCCATAAGAAATCGCGGAGCCACCGTAATGGAACTCTGCGCAAAGTTTCCGCCCGTGATATGAGTTACCACTCCTTGATCGCTTATATTACCCCAAACATCTGATTGCATTTTCCGGAATATTACTACCGAAATTGAATTATACATCCAAAATAGCCCTAAGAAAACATGATCCCAAGCGGATACTTGGCATCTTTTCCTCTTCAGGTCGAAACTTGCCGAGTGATGTGAGCACATTCTGAAAGTAGCCCTTTAAGTCTATAGACTGTTAATATGTTATACAGATAGTCAGTAGGGAAGAGCTCTAGCTGTGTTCATATGGCTGTTCCTATTAGTGACAGGTTATCGATTTAAAGTCTCCAAAGACTGCATTTGAGTTTGTCTTTCAGATCATAAAACGCCAAGATATGGCTCTATTAGTTATGTCTTAAACATATGTATTGAAGTCGGACTTCAGAAATGACTACGTGCCTCTAAGCAGTATGCACATATCTGAAAAATTTATAACTTAGAAAAAGCGATTTAGAATGATTGTGAAATCATTGGAATCTCAGATTTTGTGATTTTAACTGATTTGAATAACAATGAACATTTCCTAATTGGCTAGAATGTATGCTACGTATTTAGTTATTTCATATACGACGTTTCCAGAAAGAAGGAACCTATCATTCTCAGATAGGGAAACAAAGAAAGAAAGAACCTATTTGTGAAAGGCCAGGCTTTGTTACAAACTTACAACAACAAATTAACTGCCGGGACAAGTGGAGAAGATTAAGACCAATCAAAACCCATCGTTTTGGTATAAATTATAAAAATTTACGTTCTGCTCGATAATTCTAGATTCATATTGCAACAAGTATCTAAGTTTGACTCCAACTTTCCCTCTCCAACCAAGTCTAACTACACATTCATGTTTCTCCCCTTTGAGCTAGTAGATTGTTTTGGAGTATGATTGTGAAATAGCAGCAACTGTTTGGAACGGCAGCAAGTATAACGTCTTAGCTTCTAGCTAAGAAACCATATATCTGATGTCTAGCTGCCTATCTCTATGGTACTCAGAGTTGATTTGCATCTATACAAGACATCTGAGGTTCAAATGTTCAACTAATATTCTATATTTTGTGTCATCCATATGTAATGGATTACTAGCATACTGTAGTTTCATGATAGTTGCTGATATTGTCTGACGAAAAACAAAGTATCCAAAGCTTTGAATTATTAGATATACTGGAGCTTGAGCTGCATACACGAAAGCGAGCTTTGTCACCTAACAGTGATTCAGGCTTAATGGAATGAAAAGAAAAATTACAATTTTCAGGTTCTTACTCCTTCTATCTCTTGGCTCTTGCCTTTGTCCATCATTGTTGTGAAAAAAGTTTCATTTAGGTACCTTCTCCAACTTCTTGGCAAGTTCATGCTCGCGGAAAGCCGAATATTTAGTGACAAGTTTGTCTTGAGGAGGCCAATTCTCTTTTATTATATGAGCATCTGCAAAAGTTTTCTGCCATTGGGATAACAATGGGAACTCATCTTCTGGTAGCAGCTTCTGGTTAACAATCACTTCAATCACATTCAAGTGATGTGCAAGCCATCCAAGCGCAATATCTGCAAATCCAATTAGCTCTCCCCCAAAGAATTTCTTTCCCTTAAGCTCTTCTTCCAAGTATTTGAAGCTCTCCTTTGCTTTTACAGTAGCTTCCTCTTGCTCTTTCCCTTCACTATATAGTGCCTCCGCAACAGCCGGAAAAACCTTCATTTAAAACCACAAACTGAATTACATAACAAACTGAGTTGACTTCAACACTAGCTCTCTCTCTATCTCTTATATCGTATATCAATCTTTATGCTCTATATGAAATTAGTAAGTTCAAGAAAATATCTGTTGATTTTATCATATAGTAGTGGTTGAACGAGATTACCTTGTCATCACCAAATCTGGCCCAAAAGCGTGCAGCAGCTCTTCTGTGAGGATCTTCAGGCAGCAAAGGGTTATGTTTCCATGTTTCCTCAATGTATTCAAGGATCACAAGAGATTCAGCAATTGACTTTCCATTGTGCACAAGCACTGGAATTTTCTTATGAATGGGGTTGTATTGAACAAGTAAAGGGCTTTTGTTGGAGAGATCTTCAAAGATGGTATCATATGGGACATCTTTGAGCTTCAGTGCCCACACTATCCTCAAAGAAAAAGCACTTGACCATGTTCTGAAGAGCTTGACTTCTGCCATTTTAGTTTGAATAAACTGTGATGGACTGAGATGGCTTAGCCGCTTCAGTATTCAAATTTTCTGGTTTTTCTATATATCATTCTAGATGTAACAAAGTACAAACAAAAACAATTTAGAACAGAGCACCATGATCATAAACAATTATTTAAAGTTGGACAACGACTCAATAGCATATGTTTGATTTATAATAGGGAGGACAGAGAGCAAAGATAAAGACAGTACAAGGAATCAAACCAAGCTAGCTAGCCAGTAAGCCAGGGATTTCATTTCTTTTCTTTAGATCTATCAAATTGGGGGACTAAATTGCTTGAGATGATGATATCTCCCCCTTTTTTGGTTCCATGCGTTCCACTTGGATCAACTAGGAAGGGGTGTTATTTGTAGATTTATGTTGCCGTTTTTCATCGTTCATGACATCAGAAAAGAAAAATTGAAAATGAATATTATTAAGAACAGGAATAGGATTAATTAATAGAGGACTAATGCAAAAATTGGTGGATGCTATTGAAGAGTGCAAAGCTGAGGCCAGTATGTAACTATGTATAGTGACAACGTTTATGCAGTCAAAAATGTTGTTTTCATAGATATTACATACCTTAATGAATCTGGTATAAATATCGTGGACATCTGTTTCCCGATAGTTCATGGATGTAGTGAACGATAATGATCTATAAGAAAATCTTTCTCAAAAAAATCATCATATGATTTACATCCATGAAACATGAATGGGCATGGATACTTCATTCCCCACCTTATCTCTAATCTCATTCTTTCCGACAAGGAAATGAGAAAAATGCTTACCTTTCATTTATAACCAGACCAACCTGCTGAATGGTGGATGCAAATACAGTCGGGTGTTTTTATCACCAAAAAGAACGAAGGTGTTTGCTTAGCAATGGGGTCTTCCCAGTCTAGCAATCATGACAAAGATGAAAACCTTACAGCAATACTCACACTCTTGCTCATGGGGTGTACTTTGCTCCGGTTCTTTTTGTAATAACCCGAGTTTTCGAAATAAATTATTGGATTTTTTTTTTAATTTTATAAAGTTGTGAAATTCATTAAACGTGTTTGTTTCACTTTGCGACGTCGGAAATTGAAAACGGAAACGTTATCGGAAATGTGATTTAGAAAAACGTTACGTTTCCGCGACGTGATTATCAATTTTTATTCCATCGCTCGTTTGCAAAAACTTCATTCACGAAAGTTGTAGAGCTCGTCGATACGAGTTTGTGGACATGTCACGCGTTCTAATCGAACATCGTAAGTGAAAGTTATTAACGACGGAAGTTAGTTTCCGATTTTGGAAGTGGGTATAAAAGGAAATTTTTTAAGAGTAGGGTTTCCATTTTCGGAAACCCTCTCTCTCTCACTTCACTCCGCCTCCCTCTCTCTCTTTCTCTCTCTCTCACCCCGAGCTTCCCCCTCTCTCGGCAAATCTCACCGCCGATATCCCTCCTCCGGGCGACGTGGCCCTCACCGCCGGCTCCAAGGTCCTCATCAGCTCGACACTACTTCCCTCCGAGCATGGCACGATCTCCTGCGCCGCCGTGAAGCCACGACGCAACTCACAAGAACCGAGCACAATCGGTCCAATCTTCACCAACGAGCTCCGGCGATCCCAAATCGTGAATTAGGTAAGGGTTTGGTTAATTCGATTGTTGAATTGATTGTTGGTGAAATTATGGTTGTTTTGGAGAGGTCTTGAGGTAGATCGGAGGATAAATCAATGGAGGAGATAGGCGGCGCGTGTGGGGGCGTGGAGTGGCCTAGAGGTGGCCTGAGGCCGTGGCAAGGAAGAGGGGAGGAAATGGAGGAGTTTTGGGGCGGCGGTAGCGTGCTACGCGCCGGTCTTAGGGTCGGCGTGTGGGCCCCACGCGCAGTAGCCGGAGGTGGCGCGTGTACCCCACGCGCCGTCACGTGTACCCCACGCGCCGTCACGTGTACCCCACGCGCCGTCACGTGTACCCCACGCGCCGTCACGTGTACCCCACGCGCCGTCACGTGTACCCCACGCACCGCCACGTACGGCGGCGTGTGAATAGTGTTTTCGAAACAGTAAATTTGTAAAATTTATTTTTACAAATGGTGAATGTAAAAAAATAATTTACATATAGTGAAATGTAAATTTATTTTACGTACGCTAATTGTAAATGTAAATTATGTACAGTAAATGTAAAAGTAATTTCAGAAGGGTAAATCGTAATTATTATTTACTGAGACAATATTTACGATTGAATAGTATGCATACGTAAACAGTATGTACTCGTACAGAAATACGTAATAATATGTATTTGTACAGTAATACATGAATAGTAAATCCGTGAACAATAATTTCATAAAACCAGTAAATTACTAAACAGTAAAATATGATTACTGTTTCGGCATTTAAGGTTTTACGTAACGATTCTAAACTTATTTCTTATCTTTTCAAGGTGATCGATAATTCAAGTAAAAGATTTACTATCAGAATAGTGGAATTACGCTCGAGCTAATTAGGTGAGTAAAATCTCACATTTACGAATCTACCCTTGTGGAGATTCAGGATTATGCGGTTTTATAAAGAATGACATATGACATGTATATGATATAGTGGAATGTGTATGTGTATAAATGGTAAATATGTACATATATATATAGTTTGTTATACTATATACTGTCTTGATGTCATTGTGAATGAGTTCATTTTGGTGTTGAGATATATATATTGAGCATGTTGATTTGATTTGTATAATATAAAGTGATGATTATTGTATGTGGTTTTAATATTGAATTTTGTTAAAACGTGTTTATGTCTTCGGACGTGTTGTTGTCTTCGGACTTGTTGTTGTCTTCGGACAAGTCTTCGGATGTGTTTGCATGTCGGAACCTAGCCTTTGGCCGGGCGAAAGTTACGATACAGTTAGAGCTCTAGTCTGTCTGCCGAGGTACTGCATAAGAGGTAACCGATGAGTTATCGGCTTATGAGTACCCATATATTTTGATATTGGGTAGCAAGTGGTTATCCAATGTCGGCGGTGTACTACATGAGGGGTAACAGAGGTGCACCTGCGCTCATGAGTACTCGTATCATAAATGCATTTAGGTAAACAGAGGGATTGCCCAACTTCTCATGAGCATATATATTTTCACATTATTAGACAACCAGATGGGCCGTCTAATGAGTCATGAGTGCATTTATATTTGATGTTCGTGGATTTTTGTATATATTTTTGTGCGAGATGTATTTGTTGTTTTTACTCATACGAGCTGCAAAGCTTACCGGGTTTGTGTTTACAATCTCGGTGCACTTATTCGATGGTATATGGTATAATTCCGCAGGTGTGGATTAGCGGAAATTGACAGACCAGTCTGAGGACTCGAAGTTGTTTATTTCCATTTTGTGGTGAGGATTTTGTGTGGATTTTGTGAGGATTTATTTCATTTCCAATTGTTATAATGTCAAATTATAAATTTGGTTTGTAATAATTGGTTTGACTGAGTTGTATTTTGAACTCAGAAATGATCCGTTGTGACATTAAAATGATTTCGATTTATTGAGATTGTTTTAGAATTTTTCATGATTTCGAAATTTGAGTTTCACACTCTAAATTTTGGGGTCGTTACACTTTTGGATTCGGAAGAAACCGAACAACAACCCAACACCTCCATGGCCACTAGGACCTCGTGGAGTGCCACTACTAGGATACCTTCCATTTCTTGGTGCAAATCTTCACTCAGAATTCACAGACATGGCAAGGGTTTATGGCCCGATTTACAAATTCCGACTTGGTATCAAGTTGTGGATTGTGGTAAGCTCACATGAGCTTGTGAAACAAGTGGTTCGTGACCATGATACAACATTTGCAAACCGTGATCTTACAATTGCTGCTCTGATTGCCTCATGTGGAGCAACCGACATCGCGTTTGGATCCTATAGTTCAGATTGGAAGAAGCTTCGCAAGGTGTTCGTGAGTCAGATGCTAAGCAAAACCAATCTTGATAATTGTTATGCTATGAGAAAATGGGAGATGCACAAGTCGATCAGTCAGATTTATCATGAGAAAGTTGGAACTCCAACTGATGTGTCTCAGTTTGCATTCTCCACAGCAATAAACACAACCATGCGTATGCTTTGGGGTGCCACCCTACAAGGAGAGAAGGGAAATGACTTTGGGGAAGATTACATAAAAGAGGTCTAGAGAAATGATTGATCTAATTGCGAAACCAAACATTTCGGACTACTTTCATGCGCTTGCAAGGTTTAAGATACAAGGAATAGAGAGGCAGGCAAAGAGAGTGCAATCTGAGATTGACAAGATTCTAACTTTTGCCATAGAAGAAAAGATGAGGAAGCTCATGCCCTCAGCTGAAAAGTGCGGAAGTATAACAAAACAATAACAGGAAGGACTTTCTGCAGTTCCTCTTGGAGAACAATAACACTCATGCAGATGGTTCACAATCCCTTACACTGTAGCAAATCAAGGGCTTGCTCACGGTAACTTGTGGCTAACTCTTGAAATAGTGGTAATTAATCTCTATCGTGTTAAGTTTCATATTTTTAACTCTAATATATATTAACAGGATATTGTGGTGGGGGGAACTGACACACTGGCAACAATAGTGGAGTGGGTCTGATTGAGCTGATGCACCACCCAGAAGAAATGACAAGATTCAAGAAGAACTAGCGCAAACCGTGGGATTGAACAACATGGTTGAAGAGTTTCATTTGCCCAACTTACAACACTTGGATGCTATGATCAAGGAGACACTTCGCTTGCACCCGCTACTGCCCCTCCTAGTGCCCCGGCGGCCAAACCAATCTACCACCATTGGTGGCTACCACGTACCAAAAGATTATGTTATTTTTCTCAATACTTGGGCCATACAAAGAGATCCGAGTGTTTGGGATCACTACAAAAAGAGTGAGCAAATGCTACTTTTGTTTCATGAGGAGTTCAAGTGAGTATGGCACGAAATGATTATTTGTGGTACACTACCTCACGTGCAATACTAAACGTGAGTATCTCATTTGTATATGATTTTATCATGTTTGCTTGTGTTAGAAAACTGACACTGGCACTATTTTTAATTTCTTTTATACTTTGAATGTAAAAGATAATAAATATCTCTAATAAATTATTGGTATATTTTACTTTCTCTTTATTATTTTAGCCTTAGCTGGTGAGGCTCTCAAACACTTCCAAGTTCGCAGCTTTCTCGAGGACGAGGCTTTCTGGGTATGGAGGTAGACGTGAAGACGAGGCTTTCTGGGTGCTACTGGCTCCCTAAGGAGGCGCATATCTACTTATCGCCTTGTCGGTAACCTCTATTCATCTATATTTGATTTCGATTTGGTCCACATTATTCATTATCAGGGAACAGATTCAACCTTCTTTTCTGATTTGAATTTGAGTTCCTTTGTTTTGATACTGCCTTTTTAATTTTGGGATATCAATGGAGGAGTAGGCTAAGATGGTCGCTAAGATGTTAGGTCTTAGTTCATATTAACTGTTCAAGGTTGCAATTAGTCAGCCGAAAGTGCCACCGGGTATGTCGTATGTGCTCTCACTCATTCCCACATTTTCTGTGTTGTTGTTTCCACAGCGCAGTAATTTGACATTGTGTGATTGATTTTTTTGGTAATGGGAATTGTGAATATGGTTAGGTGTAGATCCCAAGTCAATTGTATGCAAGTTTTAAGGCCGGGCAGTGTACTAAGGGATTCAAGTGCAAGTTATCTCATGATTTGAATGTCCAGAGGAATGGTGAAATGATTGACATTTACAGTGATACGTGCGACGATGGTGAGAGAACTAGCTGACTTGCCTTGTTTATTATTTGATACATTTATATCAGTTGTGTGTGTGTAATTCTGCTTGAACTTTCTGTGTCAGAAACCATGGAGGAGTGGGATCAAGAGATGTTGGAGAAGGTTGTGGAGTCAAAGAAGAATGAGTGTAATAATCAGAACAAGCCCACTGAAATTGTACATCCTTTCCCTTTCTGTAGCATATAAATGTATGTGAAACAGGAGTGGGGATGTTTTTTTGTATGTCAATTAGTTCCCATGTCAACTAATTTTAGTGCCCAGTTTCATCATTCTCACAGATTTGACATGATATTCTTCTGTGCAGTCTTATGTTAAGGGAAAGAGGTAAGAGACAAATGAAATAGGCATATCTTAGTGCTAAATCAAAGGTTCGAGATGGCTAGGTTATAGAGGAGACAAATGGATTTGGGTTGGTTTTGGCAATGATGATCAATGGTGAAAAGATGGTGTTAGCTAATATGGGAGACTACATAGCAATCATTTGAAGAGAGGGTTTGTCTCATGAAATAGGCAGTAGACACAAGTAATCATCCAAAAGGAGTTGGCCTAATAGATTCTCTAAAGGTATGAATTTATATGATTATGGTGGCTTACTGGCTTAAGTGCACATAGTTTGTAGAGAGTTCACATTTTAATATGTTATACACGCAATGCAGCAAGTAATCATTGCTATATGTTAATTAGTTGTTTGGTAAGACCTATATGTCTACCTAGTTGGAAACTTTTGCTGTTTTGATTTATTATTTATAATAATAGGTGTCATTTGATTCTCTCTACATGTGTATGATAGAAAGTTCTTTCAATTTATGTTGGTTAATGAACAAGGTCCTGAGTTGTTATGACTTTGTATCTTACTGATTATGATTTAAAGATATTAATTAGCACTATAGTTAAATCACTCTAGAATATCAATATATTCATAATTTTGGTGCAGCTATTGCAGCTGCATTTTACCAATATTGTGACTGGTTGGTTGTTTTTTATGTTGCACATGTAGGCTAGAGATCACCTATTTTCAGTTAAAGGGGTGAAAGGTGTCCTGCATCTATTTGGTTCTCATCTTTGTAATGTCTTGTCTTATGGTAATCTATGCAATCACATTATATACTTTAGATTCTGTATTCTTGACTTTGGAGGTCAAGTTCTTTACAACTTACTCTACCATGGAATATGTCAAGGGCAGTGTTTTCATCTATGATCCATTTTACTTTGCTACCTTGTATGCATGTTGAGTGAGAATCATGAGATGGTCTTGCTATATATTTGATTATGTTGTGGCGGATTTGATTACAGGTTATTTTATATGTTAAAATTGACACGATCCGCCCCAAAATGAACGCTACTTTCAAGACAGATCGTGCGGGGACCACTATCAAAGGAGATTTACCAAAATTTTGGCATAGTCTCCCCTGAAAGTAGTCGACCATACCTGCACGAAAACGACACTTCTAATATCTCAAAACCACCCTGACACATGGAGCCATCTGCTCCGCATAATTTCACATTCTCCTCAAACACAAATCACAAATATATCAACAATAAAAATTATCAACCTATAACATTCATAAAGACGTCCATTACGCTATGAGACGTTAGGACACAAATCTCGATCGATCCCTGGAGCTTTCCGCTCCTCTTACCACAACCTCCCACTCACGTTACGAACACCAAAGTCGTTATTTAACGTAATATATAATTCCCGAATAATTACTAAAATCCCAGAACTATTTAATCAATTTAGGGGATTTCCCAATCTCGAATAATCATTCTGCAAGTATAAAAATAAACTAGCCCCGCTAGTAAAACTAATAACTCATAAATAAAACTGGACTAGCCCCGCTAGTCAAATTAATACTATCCGATCATTCTAGAGACCGACTAACCCCGCAAGTCTACATAAATAATTATTAATAGCTAGAAGCTAACTAGCCCCGCTAGTCGCAACAATATAACAATATCGTACCATAGGCCCCCCGGCCAAAAATATATATATACCTATCAAATCTCAAGTTTTCAATACCGTCACGTCACGTTCACGGAGAGGGTATTGAAACATCCTATCCTAGCCGGCTATATATCCTCGCCTCAGGCGGCATCGCCCTCCAGGCGGAAAATGATATCATGTAACCTCGCCCCTCGGGCGGCATCGCCCTCCCGGCGAAAAAGTGATATCCCGTAACCTCGCCCCTCGTGTGGCATCGCCCTCCCGGCGGAAAAGTGATATCCCGTAACCTCGCCCCTCGGGCGGCATCGCCCTCCCGGCGGAAAAGTGATATCACGTAACCTCGCCCCTCGGGCGGCATCGCCCTCAGGCGGAAAAGTGCTATCGAGTAACCTCACCCCTCGGGCGGCATCGCCCTCCAGGCGGAATAATGATATCACATAACCTCGCCCCCTCGGGCGGCATCGCCTCTCAGGCGGAAAAGTAGATCAGTATGCTAACATAGTCACAAAATAAATATTATTCATATCCGTTGATCATGCCTCCTTTTTGATGTTGCTAAGGAGAGGATACCGGATAGAATGGAATATGATTCCGTTGATCGTACCTCCTTTATAGGATTAAATGAGAGGATACCGGAATAAGATAGAAAATCATTCTTATCCGTTGATCGTGCCCCCTTTAACTTAACAAGTTAGAGGAGAGGATACCGGATAAGAATAATTAGAACGAGTACGGTTCCCAACCGTATATATAAATCTCAATATGAATATAACAAATCCCGAGAACCCCGTTCCCGGATAAAAATCCACACTTTTCGATTAAATCAAATAAGGCGTTATAAATATATATATCTCATATATATATATCCAAGTCAACCAAATATCATCGCAAAGCAATTAAATCATATAACGCCCGGAATCACATAAATAATTATTCATGCATGCATATATTTAAATTAACGTCCACTCGTAGACAGAAACCTAGCATCAAAATTAGATACTTACAAACGTAAACCGATATTTAATCTAAAATAATTGTGGCTGCACCTAAACCTTGTTTGGGCTGCCTACGTACCCTTTTTCGAGGGATCAAGCCATTCGTAATTCCCCTCTAATATTTAACTAAAATTACTAAGGACACCCAACACACCGAATTCACCAAAACTCTCCTTTCGGCATTTCTAAGCCCATGCACCCTTGCACAAATAATATCGTAAACCTTACCCAACAAACACACATCAACACAACCATCATCCTAATCATCATACACCAAATATACCACAATGACAACAATCACATTTATCCTTTTATACGGTAATCTACATTACCAACAACATACAACGACTAACTACATCGATTAACATGTCGATAAGTTCGCATCGACGAATGCTACACAAAGGGGTAACCTACTGCCCCAAAAAGGTAACCGCCGCACGCGCTGCCACAGTGGCTGCGCGTGGGCCCCACGCGCCACCCCTCACCAACCACTCCAAAACCACTCGACTTCAACATGAAAGTTATAGATCACAAGAAACCAAACCTTTTTCATGACGGCGTCGGAGCCCAGATCGGCCGGGAAGTGGCCGGAAAACGCAGAAGAAGATCGGAATAGTGCACCGATTTCAAGATCACGATCCAGCCCGATTCGTCGCCCAACTTCGACTGAATTATGCCCAGAATGGAGGATCACATCGATTCGTAGCAATCCCGAGCTCCGGAGTCGCCGGAAAACAGCCGCACGGCGGCGTTGACTTCTGCAGAAACTAGCAACGGTGCAGCACCGTGTATGTTGGTCGGCGAGACGTGAGACCGGTACAGATCGACTGGAAATGGCGAGAGGGAGCTAACGGGACTGGTGGCGTCCCGATCCGTGGCCGGACGACGGAGATCGCAGCCGGAGAAGAAAATTGGATTTTCGGCCATGAACAGTGGCGCGAAACCGATTTTTGAATCTTTTTTTTTTAACTTAACCCCCTATTTATTCTAAATTCCATAAATGCCCAAATATGTTTTTGATTCATAACTTCTTCATACGAACTCCGATTTAGGCGTGCCGCGTGTCCACGAATTCGTATCGACGAGCTCTACGACTTTCATGAAGGAAGTTTTCCCGAAAAACTTACGCGTCACAAAGTCAACTTTTAAAGTCGTCACACGTAGTACGACTCTCGTTCCGAGGAAAAGATTAAATTATTCTTGCCACGAATCGTAAAAGATTTGGGTCGTAACAAAAATTACATCTATGTGTACTTGGTATCGTATTTAATTATATGAAAGTATAAATGGCATGGTTACTCTTGGCCGGAACTGAATTCAGTTTGTGTTTCCGTTGTTGATTTTATCTTCACGTACCTAATGTGAGGATTATATTAAGCTAATGCAACCACTTGGAGGGTTTGTGCAAGTTTTTGTGTTACTTTGTCCAAAACCATGTACACACCTTAGCATGTTTGTTAATAAAATTTTATTAAGATTTCCATCTTATGGGGGGTAGTAAATGTAGGCAACTGGTAGAGTATGACGTTCATATGCAAAGCAGGTTAGTTGTCTTCTCAAATAACAAGTAAATTAAGTTCTCTGATGCTAATGTTTATACCCTATATACATTAATATTTTTTCTGGCACTTTGATTTTACTCATACTTATTTGTTATGTCAACTGTCATTGGTTCTCAGCACAAGTCTTCATAGTATTGGGTTTGATTTTGAGGTTAGTAATTCATTTATTTTTTGTTGGTAAAGATATTATATCACTTTACATTCATAGTTTTGTTATCATTTCATTCCAAACTGATTGGTTGGTATAGGTTAAGTCAATATCATCTCAGTGTGTGCATTGAACTATCAGGAGTTGTAGCTGCAACTGCAGATTGAGTAGGACTGGAAGTAAGAAGAAAGCTTGATGCAGTATAGTTAGTTTCTTTTTTTGATAGAAGTATAGTTAGTTTTAGCATTAAAACTAATGTGTAAACAAGTATCCGAGTATTGATGTATCATTGTAAAATCCTTACAGTTGTATTATACACTTTTTGCTATTTCAATAGAAATACATGGGTTTGTTGATGTATTTTGTGGAGATTGAAATGAAATAAATTAGTATTGTATTTTATATAGGATAAATTCCTCCTATGGTACCTGATGTTTGGCTACTTGGACAATTTGGTAGCTGATGTATGAAAACGGACAATTTGGTACCTAAAATTATCAAATTTAGGCCATTTTGATACTTATGTCAATTTTGATCATATTTTCAGGGTTATTTCCGTCATCCTATCTCTACTTTACTTCATTTTTTCATAATACCTCCAAATTGCCTCTAAATTATCACTAAAAATTTGATAACTCATCCACTTAGTATCTGTGATGAGTTACGCAAGGTTCAAAATATCGGTATCGGGGGATATATTGTTTTTTTTTTGAAACATGGAGATATCGGATATATTGGGGATATTGGAAAAATAATATTGTTCATCTTCCGAAATTATTTATTTATTTATTATTGAATTACATAGAAACAAATACAATTATTGATTTTATCTAGTACCCAAAAAAGGCTCTAGGTAGTCATTTTCATTTGTCACATTATCATTTGCTCGTTTATCACGTAGTCATAACTTCATATTGTAGTAGCAGTATACGAGTTTTTCCAACTTCATGATACTACGTTGTGGTCTTTTATTTTGGATTCCCTCAAGATCAAGGAGAGCACTCGTCACTGATATGGCTTGATTTTTAAGAGTTAAGACTTGAACTTTCACTATTTGTCTTGATATCTTTTACGAAAAATTAAAAATTAGCTGATTGAATGACTATTCTTCTAGTCTTATTTTTTATATCCCTCGAGGTGATTAATTAATCAAAAACTGCAAGTCAAGAAGAGTCTGAGACATCCTCAAGTTGAGTTAAATTTTTTAGATATTTCTCTAAAATATCGAAGATATATCGGATATATCGTAAATATCGGAGATGTTTTATGTTATCGGAGAAATATCGCAGATACGGGAAAAAATAAGATATTTACCCCTAAGATATATAATTTTTTTTAAATGGAGATACCGGAGTATATATCGAAAATATCGGGGAGATTTTGTACCTTGGATTTACGTATATAAGATTTCATAATGTAGCTATCAATCTAAATTAATTTTAATTATAAATAATTTAAAAATATATTTTAATAAAAAATTACAATTGCATAAAGGCAATTTATTTCATTTACAGAAAATAATTAGGATACAATAAGTTTTTAAGAAAAAAATGTATTTTCGATATATGCTAAATGGAGTAGATATATCAATTTAATTATCTCCAAAGAGAGGTAATTATAGGAAGAAATGAAGAAAAATGAGAATTTAATAAATTTAGGGCTAGAATGACGAAAATAACCTAAAAATATGATAAAAATTGATAGAGGTACAAAAATGGCTTACAAATGAGAACTTCAAGTACTAAATTGTCCGTTTTCATACATCAGATACCAAATTGTCCAAGTAGTCATACTTTAAGTTCCATAGGAGGAATTAACCCTTTTATATAATATACAATCAAAGTGTAATAAACAGTCAGTAAGGTTAAACAATCATATATTTTATGTCACGTAAAAGATGTATTCGTGGGTGTTAGAGGATGTAGACCCCACCATGTCCGCTATTGAAGTTGAGGCACGAAAGACGATTAAAATGTGGGTTTCTGAGCATTAGCCACGGCAATAACACCGACATTTCTGAAATATGTCGCTGCAACGTGGGTATTGGCAATGCCCACATTCTTCCTTAGGCATAGGGGTCAATGGGCACGAATGAAAAACGTGGGTATCATTAATATTTTTTGTAGTGGATGTCCCTTGGAATTTAGACCTCAAGGTTCCTAAGTCCAAGCAACAGCTTCGATTAGTGATTACCAGGGCAATAAATTTCAGTTTCTTCCATTTGGTTCAGGGAGAAGAATATGTGCGGGGCTTCCCTTAGCAGAGAGGATGTTAATCTATGTGATGGCTTCATTCTTGCATGCGTTCCACTGGAAATTGCCTGATGGGAAAAAGCTTGACCTTTCAGACAGATTTGGGATTGTGACTAAGAAAAAGTTTCCGCTAATTGCTGTACCAACAGCCAGGTTATCCAAGCTGGAGCTGTATACTTAGAAACATTTGCCTCAGTGCCCAATGTGAAGCATACAACATGCACTCCTATATATAGGTATTCACAGTACAACCGTTCCCTAATTCTTCATTATAGAGTGCTTTGCTACATATATGTAAGTATGTAACAATAAATGGAGAGAGTAGGGAAAATACGATTTGTGGTTTCTCTGGTTTTCATGGAGTGATATTCCCTGTGATTAGTTCATGTCTGTATTGTTTTTTCTCCTGTAAAAGGACTAAAGTACCAATTCCTTATACCAACGCTTCTAAGGGGAGCGGGGCAAGCAATAAAAAGCAGGCAGTGTCATTGAACCTATTCTATTCCGAAAGTTCCAAACATGGAATGTCGTTGACATTCTTCCCCTACTCGCTACAATTGCTTTAGTGCAAGCAGGTAAGGAGAGGAGATGCAATCTCCCCATCTGTGGATCAAGAAGGATCTGTAAACCTTTCTTCTTCAGTCCTAATAATAATAATATATAAGAAAAAAGATAGAAAAGAGAGACTTGGACAACGGTACACAAAAGGACTAACACTAACAGTTTGGTTTTAAGAAGGTCATATGCCAATACATAACAGTGTGCTCTCGCAGAAGACAAACATTATATCTAGTAGTTCCATAAAATGCAGCTGGTAGATTTATAGACACAATTGATTCCTCTCAAGTTATAGAAAAACAAAATGCATGTCAAGGTTCACAGAAGCCGTTTGCCATTCATCAATAAACTCTCGCCTGTTTCATTATTCTTTTTACATTGGTGGATATGTGTAACATCCCAAATTGTTTTGTTTTGCTGAATGCTCCTTAAGAGTTGAATATAAACGACACGTAAAGCATCAATAAGATGGCATTTCAGCAAATCCTAGAGGTTAAAACTTACGTGTGTAGATTGACTTGTAGCCTTCAAAAGACTTTCACCTTTCTCTTGTGAAGCTTCCACTTAATCCTCCACATTTCTGGATAATCAATCTGTGATAATTTGCATGGCATCTGATGGGTCAGTCTCTCCTTAATGGAGGTGAGAAATCATGTAGTGAATTATACATGAAGAAAGCACGAGGAACTATTCTTTTGGTGACCTATTAATTGAAGAAGCTATAGCTATAGCTATATAGTAGAGTGAAGTTGATTTTGTAGAAACTTGGAGCAGCTTTTGTTGAAGATAAGAAACAAAGCTACAACCTTAGGGTGGTGGTGGCTGAAATGTTTGACAAATGCATGGAGAAACATTAATGGTGCATACAAACATTGAAGCTTGAAATAAGGAAGAAGTTTGAATTCTCTTCCTTGTGCATGTCGTATTGGATTTGCATGGGAAATTCATGAAGACGTTTGCATATTTATGGCATGAGAAGTGGTACAATTGTTATACCATACCGGAGAGAACATCTTGTGTGTTATCAAGAGTGAGAGATAGAGAGAAAATTCCAAGTAGAGAGTTTTGTGTGTACAAAATAAAGTGAGTGTGAGAGTGTATGTATCCCTTCAAGTGATAGTCTTGAAGTAGTGTTTCTTTTGGTGTAACATTTCTTCGTATAGCGGAGGTTCTTTATTGTTGCTACCCGTGGACGTAGGCAATTTGCCGAACCACGTTAAATTTCAGTGCTCTCTATTATTTTTATTTTCCGCTTGTGGTTGTGAGTTATTTCGATTTTCATTCTACATTTCATTCTTTCGCATTTCACAACAGCATCGAGGTCCATGATTTGTTTCCTTGCACCATTGTCAGTCAATAAAAGATTGGTCAGATTATTTTTAGAAAAGTTGAAACGAAATTTCCAACTAACCATACCTAATTGAAAATTAGTTTTAATATGTGCCCCTTGGCCCCCTTCCAAAATCTGAAGAGAGATGAACACCTCAACCAGATAATTTATTCCATAAAGCAGATATAAATACAATCAGATGATGCGGCATTAGGTAAATCATTGCACACAAAAAAGACTTAAAAAAATCAAATCTTAAATGAAATCAAAGGAAACGTAAATAAGCACCTATGTTATAGGTTTCTCCATTGATATAAAAAAGGTCATAACTTCTGTTCCTTCTGAAGAAGAAGAAGAACAAGCAACATATCCTGAACCGCAGAAACAGGAAGGCAGCGTTCCTTCTCTAACAGCTCATTCTCTTCTTCAGATTGTCATTGGAAACCTAGAAATTGTCAAATCGAAAACATCAAAAGACAGAAAGCAAAGAACTGGAAGAGATGTACATTACAATTAAAGGGCATCAACACAAATAGGTCAACACTACTAAAGCAACCATCAGCTCGGTGCCATAATTTAATCGTTATAAATTTCAAAAAAGACACCACAGCATCAACCATTCTTTTTATTTTTTTCAAATGATAACAATTGAGAAAATATATGTAATAACCCGATTTTTCGGAACGATGTTTGAATTGTTTAATTTCTGTTAAGTTGTGAAACTCATTAAAATGAAATGTGGATTGCTTGCAAAAATTACGAAACTCGAACGGAAACGTTTCGGAACGTTTATTTAGAAAAACGTTACGTTTCCGCAACGTCTATATCAAGTTTTACTCCGTCGATCTTTTGTGAAAACTTTCTTCACGAAAGTCGTAGAGCTCGTCGATACGAGTGCGCGGACATGTGACATGTTCGAATCGGACGTCAGAGGTGAAAGTTATTAACGTCGGAAGTTAGTTTCCGATTTAGAAAGGGGTATAAAAGGAAAACTTATCAGTTTAGGGTTTCCAAAATTGGAAACCCCCTTCTCTCTCTCCAAGCCACGCCTCCCTCGAGCTCTCTCTCTTCTCTCGAGCTCTCTCTCCCTCCGAACGACCCCGTCGGTGATCTCGCCCTTCAGCCCTCCGTGGCTCGCACCGCCGAGCTCAGAAGGATCACGTGACCTTCCTCTCCAACCCCCGAGCTTGCGACGCGCTGGCTCGCCGCAGAGACCTCTCTCTCTCTCCCCGATCCTCCCTCTGCATTGCACTGCGATCTCCGCCTCCAAGCCGCCATGTCCCTCACCGCCGGTCCCTGGAGCACCGCGTGACCCTCCGCTGCAACCCTCAAGCTCGCTAAGCCTCGCACCCGCTCGCCACTGCTCGACGACGAATCAAAGCCCCCACCGTGCGATTTAGGTAAGGTTTGATGAAATTGATTGTTCTGTGCGATTGTGTGATGTTTTGGGAGTGATTGGGAAGATTGTGAATCGATTTGGAAGGATTTTAGAGGAGAATCGGAGGTGTAGAGGAGAATGGAGCACCGCCACCTTAGGCGGCGCGTGTGAGTGCGTGAGGAGGTCTGGAGGTGGCCTTGGGCCGTGCAAGGGCAGAGGAGAAGGAAATGGGGAGAAATGGGGTGGCGGTGGCGTGATACGCGACGTGTTTGGTTAACAGTAACTTATTATTGTTGTTTCGGCATTTAAAGGTTTACAAAACGTTTCTAAATTCTTTTCTTATATTTTCAAGGTGATCGATAAATCAAGGAAATGAATTATCTTCGGAAATTGTGGAATTACGCTCGAGTTGATAAGGTGAGTAAAATCTCACATATTTACGAATCTACCCTTGCGGTGATTTCAAAATTTTTACAAGAGTTTTAAATATTGAAATACGATATGTATATGATATAGTGGAATATATATATATTTGTATAAATGGTAAATAAGTACATATATATATATATAGGTTGCTATATTATATACTGTCATGAATTCATTGTGAATATGTTATTTCAATGACGAGAATTATATATGGAGCATGTGATTTAATTTGTACAATATGAGGTGTGATTATTGTACGAGGTTTTAACATGGTGTTTATTAAACGTTTTGTCTTCGGACGTGTTTATGAAATATGACATGTATATGATATAGCGGATTATATATATATATATTGTATAAATGGTAAATAGGTACATATATATATAGTTTGCTATATAATATACTGTTATGATTTTATCGTGATGATGTCATTTTGATGACGAGATTGTATATCGAGCATGTGATTTTGATTTGTACAATATGATGTGTGATTATTGTACATGATTTTAACATGGAGATTGTTAAAATGTTGATTTGTCTTCGGACTTGATTTTTGTACAATATGATGTGAGATTATTGTACGTGATTTTAACATGGAGATTGTTAAAATGTTGATTTGTCTTCGGACTTGATTTTTGTACAATATGATGTGAGATTATTGTACGTGATTTGGCAAGTCGGAACCTAGCCTTTGGCCGGGTGAAAGTTACGATACAGTTAGAGCTCTAGTCTGTCTACCGGAGTACTGCATGTGAGGTAACATGTGGTTATCGGCTCATGAGTACTCATATTTTTGGATGTTGGGTAGCAGGTGGTTGCCCAATATCGGCGGTGTACTACGTGAGGTGTAACAGATGTGTACCAGCGTTCATTAGTACCCGTATTATAAATGTATTTGGGTAACCAGAAGGGTTGCCTAATTTCTCATGAGCACTTCATTTCATATATTTTTGGGACAACCAAATGAGCCGTCCATTGACTCATGAGTGAATTTATATTTGTTGATTTGTGGATTTTCGTATATATTGATATGCGAGTTATATTTTCATTTTACTCACACGAGCTATAAGCTTACCGGGTTTGTGTTTACAATCCCGGTGCACCAATTCGATGGTGTAGGGGATAATTCCGCAGGTGTCGATTAGTGGAGATTGAGAGACGACTCCGGAGAGTCGAAGTTGTTCATTATCCTGCTTGTGGTGAGGATTCTAGTACGGATTTGTGTGTGAGAACTTGTGAGGTTTGATTTGTGAGTTTTGTGAGAGATTATGAGGATTATTACATTTCCATTTTATGTAATGTTGAATTATAAATTTGGTTTGTAATAATTGGTTGTCTGAGTTTTATTGTGAACTCAATAATGATCCGCTGTGCATTTAAAACGATTTCGATTCGTTGAGATTGTTTTGGTGTTCTTCGACTTTGGATTTTTGAGTTTTTAAGCTCGAAATTTTGGAGTCGTTACAATATAAATCCTTATCAGCATAAATGTATCAAGAAACTGGTACATAAAATCTCAAATGCCTGGACCTCAAATGTTTCCCACTTTGGTTTTTACTCAGTTGTTACTGATCAATGGAATGAGTCATGATAAAAAAAGTTTTATGCCTGAACGTACACAACTCATGATCACAAAAACACACAAACTCAGTTTGCACAGCTCTGATTAGAATATATTCCACTTTAGTTCCAGATGAATCTTACTAACTAAAACTGCAAAGCCCAAGATCCAATCAACCCCAGCAATCTTAAATATCAAGGCTTCGGAGAGTGAAGGTTTCACTTACTGTTTGAAGGGTGGGTCTGCAAATTAAAGATTGGCTGATCGGCCTACACCCACTTTTGTCTCCGGTGATCAACAATGAAGGTCTAGCCTTGCCCTCATGTGGTGGAGGGCTTAAGCCAACTTCAGTGCCTTGCTTTTGTTAGCTTCTTCTATTTTCCTTTGTGTATCTGGAATAGGCCCGGGACCTATTCCAAAATATTGCCCAGAATCGGAACCGGAATCGAAAAAAATAACGGTCCGGATTTAACACAATTTGTTTACAGAACCGGAATCGAATCGAATCGCAAATATCGGATCGATTTTTGAGTTTTTACGGTTTCAAAATTTTATTATAATATATATTTATCTCTAAGCCTTAAATAATAAGCATATAAAATACCAACTTCAAATACAAATACCAAACGTCAACAATCTCTTTAGTACAATTACCTAATGATCAACAATTAACATACTCAATTATTTCAAAAAGAATTGAGAGAGAGACTGTAAACCTAAGATAATTTAGATTTTAAGGAGTAATAAAATAATAGAGGAAGTCATGGCATAATGTAAGGCGAATATGATTTTTTTAATTTATATAATGATTAGTATGAGTCTAAGAAATATAGAAAAAAAAGTGATTAGGGATGCGGCAACGAAAGATGTTTCTTATATGAGTGTTTCTTATATAATTGTGAATATTCGGTTCTAACGGTTCTAAAATCATTTCAAAAATAGGAAACGGAATCGAATTGAATTGGTTGTTTCGGTGAGGTTCCTCTAAAGTTAGTAATTTATTTATTTTTGAATCAAATCGAATCGACTATTCCAGTGCGGTTATAACGGTTCTAAATGGTTCTAAAGTCCCAGACCTAATATGGAGTTCTGGACTTAGGTGACCTTATTCATAAAAAAGGTAAAAATGAAAAGGAAAGAAAAATAACAAAGAAGTCTTACCTGTAAAAATTACTGTGGTGTCCGATTTTACACTTTTTTATAGTTATAGTAAGTGCATGTTGAACCAAATTTACTAATACCGAGTTATGGTTGATGTAGATGTATAAATTATGAATATTTGAGATATAGTGAATTAGTAACTGCTTAATCAGGGCTCTAAGCATTCGCTTCACGGCGAATCTATAAGTGATTCAAGCAAATATCTTGCATTGACTGGTGTGCTAATTTGGGTGCAAAGTCATGCGCTTGTGTATCTAATGTGCCTCTCTTAATACCTACAAGATGGTCGGGTGTTTCTCCATTTTATTTCACTCAGAATTGTCAAGTGAGATTTCTACCTATCCGCGTTAAATGATTTCATCTTATTTTGACCCGTTTTCAAAGGATTTTACGTCCTCCAATCGACATTTTACGGTATAATTTCATCTGGATAAAAATTTTATTAATTTTTTAAACAGTTCTAAATATAACTACATACACACTCTGTTTTCCAATCAAATAAGCAACAAATTTGTTAAAAGGAGCATACTATGAGTTGAGTTCACCACCTCTTATGAAATTTATGCCACATGCTCAAGTGAAACAACAGATTTCAACCTCGGAAAAATCCAGAGGTAGCAAAATATTAAAAGAAAATAATTAACAGAGTTGAAAATGGCGGGCATGTATTGGCTATTATTCACGTGGCGAGTAGTCGGGTGGACGCTGTAACTGTCTCAACCGTAGCCTATCTTTCCCTTAGTCCCTACTCTACTCTCTCACTCCCAGACAAAGTCAAACACAAAATCCTCCGATATCCAAGATCACCTTCTTCTTCTTTGAAGCCACTCAAATCCCAGAACCCCTTTAGGTATCTCTCTCAGTCTTCTCAGCCATGGGACAAGTCCTCGACAGATTACAAGGTATATACCCACAAATTGTTTCATCTTTCTAAACTCTAAACGATCATATCATGAATGAAACTGTAAATTATATGCAATCGGATTATATTCAGTGTCTCATAGTTTCCCCTGATCATCGAGCGTGCAGGTAAGCAATGGAGGCGAGAGCAAATCAGGAAGATAACCGACAAGGTGTTTGATCATTTCAAGAACGAGACAGGAACTGCTACTTTGAGGTTCGAGGATGTCTACATCGGTGTTCTACTTGTTTACAAGTAAGGAGCTAATACTTAATTAATCTTCAGCTTTCTTATATAGATCATGCTGCTTTGCGATTCTATTGTTGTTGTTGTAGTTATGGTATGTTTCATTGTTTTGTAGTGATATAAACAAACGTTTGCCTGGCCCGCATTTCGATCCGCCCTCTAAGGATTCCATCAGACTTCTGATTCAGGTACTTGTTCGTGACCATTGTTTTTACCATATTGTTATTGCTGCTGACTTGAAAGGACTTGAATATGGAGGACCACTAAGAATCGTAGCAGTGTTGTTATGGATGTTTTGTGATTGGTCATGAACTCATGATACAGACTGATAATGTGTGATTCCTCAATGTTCAAAGAGTTGGGGATATGAATCATAGGATTAGGATATCTTATTAGACACAGATGCTGGTTTAAATCCAAATGTGCAGGAGATTTCATATAAACTCTTTAGACACCGAAACCGACTTCTATTCCTGTCTTATAGGGAACAGGTTGGTTTTGGTGGTTTTAAGGTTACTTACAGAGTTACAGTGTACTAATTAGTAATGGTTCTCAAGTACTACCACAGGTTACGGTGTCCTTGCTTCTCTATGAGTAATATTGATTCTTCAATTCCCTATTTCCTATATCAATGTCAGGGGCGTACCCTTTTTACCTGCAAATTAGCATTTACCGTCCTTTTGGTTGAGTATCCATCATATACTTTCTAACTTGACTATTAGACATCAGATTGGATTTGTGCTTTTTTATGTTCTTTTTCTTTTTTTAGGTTTACTGGATCTGCAGTGTGGTAATAGTCCCGTCGTATTACTATGGGTTTTCTATGGTTATAGCATCTCTATTGGGGTATTGATTGTTTAGGTTTTCCATCTTGAAGTCTGTTTCAGAAAGGATTATACACTTCCTTGTACATTCAACCTAACAAAGAACAACTACCGATATTTAATCCTCCAGAATCAAATCTATATAGCCTTCTTTCATTATCTTTTGATGCAGTTCTTGTCGATTGGTACAGGCCTTATAAATATCATTTTTCTCTCCTTTCATATAACTTTGTGTCGTTGCTTGTGTATTGGAGGTTAACTAAGGGTTAAATCAATTCCAACTTTTAGTATACCTACCAGTCTCAATTTCTAGGAAACCCCTTCTCGTGGCTGTTGTCATTTCAAACTAACGTCTAGCATCTTTCTGAAGAGTCCAAAATTGTACAAATTGTTGGAGATTTTTTGTTATTACTTTTTTCATGTCATTACTACTTTTGTTGTCATGTTTAGTAGATACCTTCTTTTGGCACTAGAAGAAATCTAGCTTGAAGAAAGAAAAGAAGATGTGGGTATTCATTTGCTGAAGCTAGTCTTTGAGTTTTCCATCAATTGTTAAGTCACATGCTAACATCGATACTTCAGGTCTTTGAGGTCCTTTTGGGAGGGGGTATGGGGTTGCGCAGCAGGTTGGAGTTATAGGCTCTTCATGTCGAATTGAACTAATAAAGAAAATTTGTTTATAAGAAGTAAATTCTTTCCATCTGGATTCATATCTGCATGATTCCTCATTATTGCATGGCTACTCCCCACATATGTTGGACTCTTTTACTGGAGTGCATAACCCAGTTAAATGTATGAAGTTTATAAAGAAGCTTATGTTCTTGAAAGCGCGACTAGGTGGACAGTTCCATGGCAGCATTAGGCTCTTCAAGACTGTCATATATATTATTGTAGAAGTAGGATATAACTCACATTTGTTTTTGAAAGGTATAACTCACATTTCATAAACTCTGTTAATGAATTATTTAGAGGATGGTTATAATGCCATTACTGAAGGCTTGTATAGTAATGGCTTTTCTTTCTGTTTTCCTTTGCCATTTGAATATATTAGTGATTGTATAACCTTGGTAACCATGATATCAGTGATTCCCGTTATCAGTTTTTAATCTTAAATACCTGGTCCTTTGAACTAGTGTCATTTAGAGTGAAGCCAGTCAAACCACCTGTAAGATTTTCCACTTGGTCTATAGGTCTACTTAAATGTATATGCATATGGATTCTGGAACTAGGAGGCAAACTGCTCAATTTCATTTCCAAATAATTCTGTTCATTCGTTTGTTCAAAAATTGAAAATTTATTTAGTAAGAAGAAAACTCAGTAATTTCCCTAACCAAATCTTAGTAGGCATGATGATTCTTGCTTTGAAGCCTTGTAAGAATTTTGTTAGCTAAAGCATGCGTTATTTATTTGCAGGAACATGACATCAATCTTGATGGAGAAATTGACCGGGAAGAGTTTGCCAAGTTGATCAAGCAGATTACTGCCGACGCTTTTTGTGTTGTCAGTCAGGGACTGATCGTCACATTAGTTGCTGCACCAACAATTGCCATGGCGACAAAGAAGGCTACTGAGGGTGTACCTCATGTTGGGAAGGTCGTGCAACGGGTACCCACTTCAGTTTATGCATCCCTTGTGACCCTTCTTGTTGTGTTGGTTCAGCATGCACGTCAGGAGTTCTAAAACCCCGTTATATCACCTTTTGGGAAAACTTCATATTAGAGTATATGGCGAAGAGTACATGAAATCAGTCTGATAGTTGTGGTTGACAGATATCTAAATTGAGATTGGTGCTTGAACTTAATACAATATAAATGGTGTTGATGTTTTGTCCTCTGGTTTGCAATTTGTAAATTACTTTGTTTAAATGAACAATTTCAAGAACATAATAAGGTCAATTGTAGAGAGAGAATGAAAACACAAAGAACAAAATATAACAAAAAATTTGACACATAAAGTCTCGCGTGATGAATAACACGTGCATCGTCACGCACAATTGTAGGGGCTCGAGGGGAATAGAAGCATTCCTCGGTTGAGGGTCTTAATGTATCATTATCGAAAATAATAACGATGGAAGGAGTCACGCCTCTGAACCCCACATCCGCACTATCGGATCTGAACTCGGCCAAGAAGCTGAAGCCGGATCTTTTGCCTGATGGTATGCTCTTGATTTTATTCTGTACGTTTGTTAGGCCCAACCTAGTAAATTATTGTGGGTAAGCTAGGCTTAATTTGATATCGAATATATATATTTCAAGGATATCGATTCGATTAGTTTCGTACGTTATTGTGTGTAAGGCTGTTTTTGTATGCAGCACCTGAATCGATTAGGGTTTGTATCGATTCCATTAGTACGGCTTTTTTTTCTTGGGTTTTAAAACTCTATTCCGTTTCTCCAGGGGGCGCTGATATGGACTACAAAAGAGTTAGAGAAGGATGATCCTGATTAAAAAACAAGATGCTCAAAGTTTTGAACCCAGCTCTTTGAGCAGCAGCAACCCAGATATTGTAGGTTACTATGTGCTCTTCACCATAGTAATTATGATTTAAGTCTGTGAATTCTTTGATCCTGGAGACCATACCTCTAGCTTAGCTTGCTTAGTTAGGAGGCTACTGGTTAAATATCAATTGTGCCTGCATGTGTTTCTGACTCAATTAATTTGATTTGCTCATTGTCTCGTGTTTCTTGTAATCCAGATACATTTCATTAATTATTATGAGTTTTGTATCATTTTTTTCTTGGTTATCATCCGATTCCACTGGGTCTGTTCTAATGCTTTTCCTTTTTCTTGGGTGCAAAGTTTGGAGAGGTGTTGAGTATGACATGTCGAAAGGAGAAGAATATGTAGGCTGTGGCGGACCAGTGGTCGGTGAGTCAGATCCTTTACCACCTGGATATGGAAGGACTTCTGTTTTCTAGACTGCCAAAACTAGAAAACAGAAGCGTACAAAAAGAATGTTCGTGATATGGCTGGGCCTAACTTCCCTATGGATGAGTACCACAAAACTAAAACTTATCATGATAGTGATGATGATGGTGAGACCAATCGGACAAAAGCCGTAGTAGTGTTCTCTCACTTCTCTGGAGTCTGGATGATCGATGATCAGGTCGTATTTATACTGTCTACGTCTACGGTACTTCTATGTGATAATTTAGTCTTATGTTTGTCAACCCAACGTACTCCTCTGTGGCTTTGTGTGTCTGTCGACTAGTTTGAAAACACTGGCTGTTTAATGAGGGGAATTCTGGAACAATATAGACTGCGTTTGACGCAATTTTGACTTATAAGAAAAGTTGATTTATACTTATTTTTAAAAATAAGTAAGTAATAAATTAACTAGCTGAGCGTTTGATAAACTGACTTATTATAAGTAATTGTCAAGGCAGAAGCAGTGTGTTAACTCAAACTGGCTTATGCTTTTCTTAATAGAATGTCATATTTGGATAGGAAATAATTTATTCTTTATTTTTTTAAATAGACTTGATGTCTTATTAATTTGCTTATATATTATAATTTAATCATTTCTTCCCCATTCAAACATTTTGATACATTTAAACAAGGATCTTACATTTATTCAAAAAAAAAAAAACAATCTTAGATAAGAACATTTTGAC